>NW_008665759.1:145011-155135 GCF_000695815.1 Acanthisitta chloris
GCAGGAATCTGAGAGCAGAGTAATTCTTCCCAAAGCTTTTGCTGGGCCAAATGTTTATACCTTCTGTAGTGTTACCTAGCTATAATACCTACAAAAAATCATGTGGTCAAGGGCTGTATGAATTGTAAGGCCATTGCCAGTCCACAGACTCTGGGCTACTCCTTCCTATTCGAACAAAAATGGCAAATTGTTCAAGAGAGTCTCTGCTTCTCTTGCCCTGGCTGTAGCTGATCATGTGTTCTTGTTTCTCCTCAACATTCCTCTCAAGACCTCCTGGTTCTTCTGTCCAGTTACACACTATGTCTTGCTGCCCCTTTCATCAGTTACTTTAAATTCTCCTTTTCTTTTTTGGACTCTTCCTTAAAGCCACATTTGCAAATATCTCTTTTTGTGTTTAATGCATCCCACATGTGACACTGTGAGTCTTGTGTGCCCAGCACCAAAGCAGTGTGTCACAGCTTTGAGGCATGGTATGGAGACCTGTGAAGGTATCCCATGCACACATAAAGCAAGTGCTCACACTTCCACACTTTTAAAGGATGGATTCTATTTCCCCTCATATGTTGGCCAGCTTTACTGAGAAGAAAGAAATGGTTGTGGCAAGTGGTATTGCCTATCCCACTTAAATATCTGTTCTTCAGATGATGAGCAGCTCCCCCACATGTGAGCAGCAGCTACTAAGCTGAGAGAAGTCTGCAGAAAATGTATTTCTCCTGAGTCTCTTACTGTAATACAGAAGTACAAGTGACTGTGGGGATGGTTGCACTAAGTGTGTACTTATACAAGTCAAACATGCAAAAGTCAGGACTGTACCTAGTCTCAGAGATTTGAAGTATTTCTCTCACAGTTGATGCTTAGCATTTTCCAGGAATTTAGTTTACTGGTTGCTTACAAGTTGTGAAATATAAATAAGCCTCATTTATGGTCACCGCTAAGAAAGCCCAAACCCCAAATAATTTACACCAATATATTAAAACATGGCACACTCCCAGGAGAAAACAGTACCTGTATATAAACTCTGTAGCTTTGTGGTTGCTCTAGGAGTTCATCTCAGTGTTAGACTTGAAGCTTGAAAGCCAGTGTAATTTTGGTCTCCAGCTTCCCCCAACAAAGCTCCTTTTGTTTCTCATCCTTGCATATGTTGTTTTGCTGTTGAACTTCATTTAGTCTGTAATGTGCTATAACATTACCTTCACCTCAAGTTCCTGAAGTATCTTTGAACTGATGAGTGCTCTCAGCTTCCTTTACCTTCTTATTCACTGTTTTGCTTTTCCTCTTCCTTTTCCTCTTTCAAATTTTCCTTTTTTTCCTTTTATACTTTTACTCCTCTTTCTTCTTTTTCTTCTCCTTTTCCTTTATCCATGTATGGCTAATTGGCCACACATCTGGAAGGAATTATCCACTTCTGGTCAGATTCTTTCTGGTTCCCTGGCTGAAGGAGGATTCTGCCATTCATCACTAAGTCAGATGCAGTGAATAGGATGCTACTTAGTGCCTCACTGCCAGCTTACCCTTCTTTAGAAGTCTGTAGGCTTATCTATGTAAATATGGTCCTCTCCAGTGTTGCCAGCCAGTTTCCATTGTAGTAAAACCTGCAGCCCTGCAGCCTGCACGCCTTCTTTCTTGAAGGCGTGTTTTTCCTGAAGTTCAGTAAAGTAGTTGCCTTTCTTTAATTGTTGGTTTCTTCTATGGGACTATTTCCTCTTCCCAGGTCCTAACTTGACTTTCGGGTGGCACTAAGGTCTGCTGTAGTAATTGCACGTGGCTTTTGACAGAGGTTAATTCAGGGAATAAGTCACATAACTTTGGTTGCTGCAAGTTTTGAAGAATCATATTGCAGATGTTGAATTATAGCGGAATCTTTGACATGCTCAAGGCATTCTTGTGCCTGCTGACTTCTGCAAAGTCTAGTCTGATAGCATCTCCTAACAGCTCAATATATTCCCAGAAGTACTTGAACTGTGGCAGTTTTAGTTGCACTGCAATCAGTGTAAGGTGGGAGAAAAAAGTACCTTTCAGTTTAACACTGAGACTGCAAGAACATCCCTTCTATGTTTCCTTCCTTTGGGCTGACTTGCTGCTGCTCTCCACACACAGACTCTATCCCCAGATGTTTTGATAACATCTCTGCTGATAAGTACTAGCAATATATCAACAAATGAAAGTGCAAAGTAAATAATCACTGTCAGCAGAAATATATAGTCAAGACAGCACGTTTTGAAATACGCAGAGGTGAGAGTCTGTCATCCCTTGAAGAGCCAGGACCCACATACACAGTGCCATATGGCTGCAGGCACCTATGGGATCCAAGAAGAAGACTGTCAGCAGTTTTTCATTTGCACTCATATAGCAGGAGGCAAGGTGCATGCATCTCTTCATGTATTCCCTGTAAAACATCTGAAGACAATGGGAGAGGCATTAGCAAGATAAATGCATGGCCAAACCCCAAAGAGAGAATACAGATTGGTGTTAGGAGAAAAAAATTAATTATATTCTGAGCTTAACAACCTACCACAGGAAACTGATTGAGAGGGGGAATGATGCTGAGTATGAGAAACAGTTCCTTCTTTTCTCACAAGGTTTTCCTTGCCTGAATCTCATCAAGCCAAAAAGAGCTTCTCTAAGGCTTCTTGTCCCCACTAGATAATTGTTTTATCCTTTATTTTCTTTTGTTCCTACTTCCGCCATTGATAGCAGCCTGAGGAAAGAGGGGTGGGGAAATATGTTGCTTCTGCAAAAATCATTGTAGGAAGAATAGCCAGAACATAAATGATACTGTTTTGGCTTCAAAAGGGTAAGCAGGTGTCTTAGGAGTCCCAGAAGAGCGATGTGCAAGCTTGTACAAACAACCTCCGAATCATGCCTGTTTGTTATTCACACAAACAGAGTTGAAACCGTCTGAATTCCTCAGTTCCCAGAATTCAGATGGTGCACAATGGCCCATAATGAACAGCACCTGTGCTTACCTCAATTACTACACAGAGCTGAACAATGGCAAGAAGGGCTTTCGAGAATATTTTTTCAATAATAGATTTAGTTATGTCTTTCATAATTGGATTCAAAAGCTCAAAATTTCATTTTGCAACTTGTTCATGAAATTTGTATAAAAAGTCTGGCATTTATTCAAAAGAAATACTCTATGAACAAGAAATTGCAAAACAGCCAACTGCTGGTAACTAAGCAGCCAAATTACAGTCCAAGCACTTGGCAAATACACCATCTTTTTTATTATTTCAGTAATTGAATTTCTGTTAAAGCGTGGAGCATAATTTAACATCAGGAATTTATTTATAATACAATAGTGTTTCAGTAATAAATGCATTATTATTGTCACTTTTAATGGAGTCTTATGTATTCCCTCAGAGACTATGTGGCAGACTCTGAGACAACCACTGCATCAGTGTTGTTTGTAGACAATTGAATTAATTGGAGACAGGGTCATTAACTCGACCTGAATACCTCTGATTGCTTCTGTAAATAAGGTTAGAGAGCAAATGGCTAATCTTTGTTGTCATTATAGATTCTTTTTACATTTTCACACTGCCTTGTATATTAAGATCATTTTGCTAAGCAGCTTTCCAGGCTGTCGTCGTGTTTACGGTATTGTCTTGCATGGCATACAACCGTAATTGTATCAGACTTACATTTCATTTCCCATATCTATATAAAACATGATACTAGAGAGAGACCTATTCTGAATTGCAGCACATAAAAACCATTGGACCAACAAATTAATAAACCAAAATGAATAAGCTGTAGCATTAAAAAATAATCAAATCACAAAACAAAAGTTGATTTTGTTTGCTTTTGTTTGAAAATTCCAACCTGCAGGACTTGCCAGGGATAATATAATGAGTCCATTACTCAGTTGGGAACATGACCCGCAAGGCCAGCTCTGTGTATACCAGCCTGTGAGTTAAATGTTATCTGGACTTTTGGCATGGATTTTCTTGGAAAATGAGCAGCGGGCTGTCATTAAAGCACAGATAGAACGCAGATATTTTTCAAGGAGAGATCCAAAAAAAGGTTGTGAGCATACTGTTCCATTTCTCGACAAACTTAATAAAGAATGTAGCCTGAGAGGCCTAGGAAGGCATGTGTCAGGAACAAGAGACACCCTAAACTTGAGAATGAGGTCAGGTTCACATTGAACTCAGGGATACCAGCTTGTCATCACTCCCATATTCCACCCTATACTTAAAAAAGCCACTTTGCTTTCTCAGAAACTGTCCTGTAAGTGGAAGAAAACAGCTGGCAGTGTTTTATAATATGCCTGGTATTTGCATGTATTTCTTTCATTCTAAATTTATGTTCAAGATGGGCTTGAACCCAAACCCCAGATATGCAGTGTGAGTTATCTATACTCTGGAGCCAAGTGTGGGATCCTGAGTCCATCTGTAACCTAGATGGTAAGTGATGTTGTATGAATTCAGATTCAAAAATAACAGCCTCTCCACTTCAAAACTAGCAAGTAGAGCTTTCAGCTTCAAAACTCTGCCCATGTCATACTGCCATTGACAGTCTGTTGGTGCAGGAATCCAGCCTGACTGAGCGTGGTGGGAGGAACATGTTGCCACACTATGTTTTCTCTCAGCAGCTTCTGCACAACTCAGAAGAACATTTAGGGATGTTGCTTCATTTAAAAAGCAAAGGAGGAAACAAAGCATTGAATAGCTGCCAAACTGTTCCACAGTTTTGAAGGCATCATCTGAACTTACTGACTGGCCTTGTAGGTTTTGCTCTGCAAAAAAAAAGAGATCAGCCAAGTAGTGTTATTACTGAGCAGGATCCAGCTTAGTACTGATCTGAAATTCAGGGTGAGCCTTTTCACTCTGGGCCAGGGTATCTCTGTCTGTCCCTCGATATTTTCAGGGTTACAGGCACTGGTGATGTTCACCTTGGATCCTGCTGCTGAAGCAATCAGTCCTGCTCGACATCTTTTACTGTTTGTTTTACCATCTGCAATAAGGACTGGCCTTGGAGTTCTGTCCTTCGTTAATGTAGCTTTATTGTTTGTGATATCCCAAATTCTCTGGGTAAAATTAGAGAGGGTGGGGGGTTTTTTAAGTCTAATGAAGAAAATAAGTCACTACTTCCCTGCTGCTAGGGTGACATCTTGCTACTGATTTTTGTCATTAAGAAGCAGGAGAGCTTCAGGTCTCATGCAACCAGCAGCTGTCATGCCACACTAGAACATTAGGAGATTGAGGCTGTCTGGGCAGATGTGAAGAACATCTTTGCACCTTACTAAAAGAATGATTATCAAGTGGAAAACAATAAAAAGTCAAGAGAGATTGAACTTTGCCTATTTACTTCTGTATCCATGAGGCATTTGGGTCTTCCTGACCTTTGCTTGTTGGCAGACCTTCAACAATTCATTGCTGATACAATAACCCTTCATCAGTCTGAAGAAAATGGATGATGGTAATGTTGAAAAATCCATTTCTGGTCACTCAGGAGCATAAATGTCCAGAATGAAAACTTCTTAGCTGGAAGGTTTTTAAGAAGAAATAATTTAACTGATCCTAAAGATCTAAATTATTTTGTCCATATTGAAAGGTTGCTTTTCTCAGCACCCCATTGGCAAAAGCCACATCAGGCTCAGGATTATGGTCACTCCACTTCTTTTTTCCTGAAGCTCTCTTGGGAAATACAGTGTTTGCACACTCCAGGTCAGATGTTAACTGCCTCTGCCAAGCATCCCAGTTTCTCTCAGCCTTAAGAAAGGAGTCAAATGTGACACTTAGGAATGCATCCAGTGTTACTTCTGGAGAGCCCAGTTGCTCTTTCCTGTTGAAATGAAAGCTGGCACCAGTCTTGTCCTTGGCCTGCCCACAGGTACTTCAGTCCCCCTGTTTGCAGTGTTTTGAATGACTCCCACTTAGTCAAGTGGTGCTGAGCACCACCAACTCCCTCTGGAAGACATGGAACTCTGTTTACCCACAAAATCCTAGCAAGTAGGTGCAGAAGCTAAGAGAATCTTCCTTTTACTTTAGTGTTGATGAAAAAGGCTGAAAGGCAAGATTTTTAGCCAGATAAGGTTAAAGAATTAAAGATTCTCTGTTTCCTTTTGCTGTCATTCAAAATAACAAGCATAGAAAATTCTGTTTAAAATAGATGAGCCTTTTGACTTAAAGGGTTTTCATGTCGAAGATTTAAGATGTCAGGTTTAAACATGACAGTGATAGTATTAGGCAAAGTATGAGAGCAGATTCTTGTAGCAACTGTCATTTTTTTCCTGACTGTTTATTAATGGTCTTTTGTGATTTATAGTGAATGTTGTGAAGGATCTTCAGGTCCATTTATCACTCAGAGAAGCACCTTTTTTTCCTTAATACTTACGTATGTCATAATTAAGGCTGGATGCAGCTTAAAGATTTAGTTCTGTTCTTAACGTAAGATCCTTCAGGATGATATTTAATCCTAAGTAGATTTGATACCTTTTTTTAAATCTATAAAGCAACGTATTATGTAACTGGCAAAAATCAACAGCATTAAAAGTAGCTCATATTAGACAGAAATATACAGAACGTTTAGATTTTCACTCCAAATTGAGCTTTTTGCCCCATTTTTAAATGAATTGTAAGGAAGACACCTATGTTTCAGCATTCAGCTCTATTAATATTTCACTAGACAGCTTTCTCCGTGTTCAAAAAACAAGTCATGTGCTGAAGTACATCTTTATATCCGTGAAAGGCTCTGGTGGTGTGCCATAAATTCATCATGTGCCTTTAGGAATACTTCTTTAAAAACTGTTTCAGAGTAATTGCCCATTATTAATAACGATGATTCCTTTTTACTATTATGGCAGCAGCAGTGAAACGAAGTGTCTACTTGTGGTTTTCATTAGTGTCTGTGTACTTCTGTGGCTCCTGTTATTACAACTTAAATCTGATGAACATAAATATGCTTGGAGTCTCACAATACTATATGTGTTAATAACAGGGAAGAATTATTTTCCCATTGAATCCCAGAGGGACACAGGAATCAAAACAGCATCCTGAAGTATCTATCAGACTGGTTCTATAACCACAGGGTTGTCTTTCTTTACAGAGGTGCAGTAGTCATCTCCATAGAGGTAGATTATTTGTGATTTAGTCATTTGAGTACATGCCCATGAGCCACACCATGCCACTAGCACCAATCCTGCTGTTTCATGCTTTATACACTGGATAATGCATGGAGATTTCTACCAGTTTGTGAGCAGCTGAAGATCATTTAGTAGAATATTACCCAATTTGTTCTGATTGTACTCAGTTTTTGTGTTTGCCCTTTTACACATCATGCTCCTGACAATACCACAGTTGGAGAAATCTTGGATCTTTTCTAAATAGACATGGCTTTAGCAGCCTGCAGCAGGCTTTTTTGCCCTCCTCTGGCTTGCAGAGACTCATGTTCCCAATTCCTCCCCTGTCCTCTGGTCTGAAATTGGTTATACTGCTGATCTGCTCCCAGGGGATTCCCCTGGAGAGGAAATCCTCTGATGGTTTCCTGAGTTGATGTTGGGGCACTTGAACAGTGCACAGGTGTGAACGACTGTGTGTGTGCTGTAAAGCTCTGGAAAATCAGGATATGCCTTTTGGCACCTTTTCAATCTCAGAGGTGTTGTTTTAGGTGAGGAAAGAAAAAAACTTTCCTACTTTCTAATGTTTTCTGACTGCTTGGTTGCTCAGGGTAGTAAAATTAGCTTTTCTCAGATAACAGATGAGACTGGAAATGCTGAGGAGGTGTCATGTGGATCCATCTGCACCAGTGTGATTTGGTCCCATAGCTCCCAGTTCTCTTCCCACTGGGGTCTGTAAGCTGGATTCTGTTTTCAGTTAGAACTGAAGCAGAACTGAGTTAGAATGAGCAGAGTAGTTCATTTACAATGTTATGTGTCCAAGTTTCTGCCATACATGAATGAGAAAAAAGCTTTTAGAGGTTCACTTTGGATAGTTTTTTTCATGACCACACTTGGACTTTCTGCTGCAGTAAATAAAGTCAAGGTGCAAATAACCGACTGATTAAAAAACATTTTATGTTAGCTTGAAATAATGAAGAGTAAAAGGGTGAATATGTACTTCCACACTTTCACAGAGGATTCACAAAATGTACTGAAAGATGCAGTATTCCAACATTTCCTTTGTGGAAAATAAAAAAGTTTCTACATATCAATCCTCATATCTGGCTTTGATTCAGTGGGGCAATATCGATATAATAAAATGGTTCCATTTACATCAAATGAGGCCCTTTGGATTCTCGCAGTAAGAGAGAGTATTCTTGTTCTTCCAGATGCCAAGCAAACAGCAGCACATCAGGGCACAGTACAAATAATGCTCTCTGACACTTGAATCCATTCACTAAAATATTGTACATCAAAAAGCCTACATACATTGCATTCCCTGTATAATATCATGCTCACAAAATTGTTTCTAAACTCTGAGGTGAGCAGGGTGATGCATGCACAAATCATGGATACAATATTGCTTTTAATATGCAAAATCCCCTTCTCTTCCATGTCAAGTGTGTATAACAGTGCTGTGATATTGGAAGGAGAGCGATTACCATACCAATAGTTCAGTAAGTTTTTTTATGTGCACCGTTAGGGATGTGCCATTAAAATTCCTCCAGTTCTGTTTGTTTTTTATAATGTCACTGGCAGTTTGATATGTTACACCTGTTCTTTATTGTAGGTGTGATAAAGAATCAGAACTTACTGAAGCCCAGGAATAAAACCTGGAAAAGAGTCAGAATAGGGCAGTAGAAACAGTACCATGGTTAAAGTCACATTGCAGGTGTATATACACAGTTCCACCTAGGATTTGTGGCTAATGTAATTCTTTATTGGAAGGCTTTGACCTTGTTACAGATTCTTGGCAGCTTTTCCCCACTCTATTCATTACTAATGCAAGCTGTCAATCACTTTAGTTCTGCTTTGACATAGATTGTGGCTCATAGGAGTTAGCTCTGTCATTCTTTTTATTTCTTTCATCTTTGCTATCCTTTTTTATGGTCTTTAAAGTTGGAAGTATAAAAGGGTTATATGTATATGAAAAAAATCTGTTTCAGTAACTCTATCAACCTTGTTATAAACAGCCTTTGATTAAAACACTTACTTTTGAACACAGTAAAATGAGAATGTGGCTTTTTACATACAACATCTTGTAAATTGTCCTCCCCCTCAAAATAAATCAGAACTCCTATTTGCATTGAAGTGTTCAGGATTGATACAGGCAGATCAGCTGCCACATCCTGAATAACATATTAGAGAGGTTTTCCTTTTCCATGTGTTTTGACATGAGAGAGCCATCATAAGTGATGTCTTACTACGTGTGCTAATGTTAGCTGAAGCAACAATTTCCACACCTTATTTCATTTCATTGACCTGGGTGCTGATTAATATTTTAAAAGCCCTGATACAGGTTTTCAGTTCCTGTGTCAATGCAAGCTTTGAAAGTTGAGATTTGAATCCTACCAGCCTGATGATAAATAATTTAATACCAACCAACAGAAAGGCAGTGAACAAATCATTCAGAGCAATCCTTTTCTTTAAAAAGCAATCTAATGGCAGCCATATATGTTTGAAGATAAAGATGTGAACAATTCATTATAAAAAAATGGCAGCTCCCTTTCAAATTAGAAGAGAATATTGCTTCCTGATAATGGTGTAAGAATAGAAGAGAAATAAAACTTGGTTATTGAACAGTTTTGGTATTAAAGTCTGACACTAAATATTAATCTGCTAGGTGATGCTCTCTTATTATCTCCTAGAATAATGAAGCAGCCTTTTTTATGCAGAATTCAGTAAGCCTAATAACTCCTCGCAATGCCCATCAGGTTTGCAGATTTTCTGTAGGAATAGACTCCAAAGGAGAGATGGGGATAACTTCTGAACAGCTGGAGAGGGTTTGTTCTTCTGTCTCTTCACATAAAGTGTAGTGAGTGGGAGAACAAGAATATCCCACCAAGAGTGAGAGTTGCTGTCTGCTCTGGTAGATGCTGCAGTGTGTGCACAAAAGTCTTACTCAGCTGTGTGCCCAATTTTCAGTGCCCTGTGCAATCACGGTCTTTGTTTTGAGGAATTTGCATTTTAAATAGACAAGCCAGATTAAGGATAGACCACATAGTCTCTTTTACTCAGC
>NW_008665759.1:155153-175688 GCF_000695815.1 Acanthisitta chloris
GACACAAAGCAAAATTCATCCAAGTCCCAATTCAGTGCCTCAACAGAAAGATCAACCACTCCATCAAGTCTGTAGTTACTTTTCCAGTATGGACTTTGTCCTTTCCAGATTTCATTGGTTGGATTTTCCCTAAATATAGGCTTGTGCAGTAAAGCAACCTTTGTAGAGTGCTGCTTCTAATGGAAATACATTGCCAGCATTGATGTGCTGTTGACTCACCGGTCAGTTCCCATCTACGATTTCCCACTGCCCAGCAACGCTCTGCTTTCTCTAAGTTTACATTTT
This sequence comes from Acanthisitta chloris, assembly GCF_000695815.1. Classification (NCBI taxonomy): domain Eukaryota; kingdom Metazoa; phylum Chordata; class Aves; order Passeriformes; family Acanthisittidae; genus Acanthisitta; species Acanthisitta chloris. The sequence continues at coordinate 155,439 of NW_008665759.1, forward strand.
GATTTCTGGGTAGAGCAATGGAACAAGTGGCCAATTCATCGTTACCCTAAAAAGGAAGGGTTGGAATGAATGAACCTATTGTTGGAGGGTACTCTCTATTTGCCAAATTCTCTTCACAGCAATTAACATGACTATGTCTAATTGGTAGAAGGTCCAGGGAGATAGCTAAGGACTTGTTAGGAATTTTTGTTCCTCGATGAGTTTTATTGCTGTAGTCTGAATTATGCATCTCTTTTTACATCTGTATTTACAAGGTTAAAAGTTTATTCTTTTTCTTATTAGAGGTCAATGCGTTCGAGTATTTCACATTATCTTTGTCATAGCTACCAGGTTTAATCTTGAAGATCATTTATTACAACAGTAGAGTAAATGATATGTTGAAAACAACATAATAGTCTACATGACAACAACAACAACAACGAAAGTGTAAACCACATATCAGACCTTCTATGCAGCATAAAAATGCAGACACATAAAAATGCCATGTCTGCTTTAATTGGCTTTGGAAAAATAACCCATGAACTAAAAAACAGACAAGCTGCAAGGTGACATTTAAATTTAGGCAGATCACCCAATATCAGCAAACTGCAGTGAAAGAAAGTTGATTGGTGTGTGATGAGCTCGATGCAGTTCATCAACAGGAGCTATCAGCAGCCACACACCTGCAAGTCTCAGCTGCTCTGCAGTTAAGGTTGACCTCAACAAGGGCTGAAAATCACTGGCGGATACGGGTGATACTGGTGTTTGTCCCTTCCTTCAAGGCATTTCTCATCTCATACTTTGTGCCCACACTGCACAGTCACGCTGCCAAGCAGCAAGGGACAGGGCTGTGTGCTGCAAAAGCAGAAGAAGGGAGGTGGGTGAATGTGCTGCAGAGGAACTTCCTTCCAAATTGCTTCCAGATGTGCAGGTCCTTCTGCCTGCTTCATCGTTCAATAGCAGAAAGGAGACCAGCTTATCAGTCTGCAGGCTACTAGAGACACCATCATTATGACCTTTGCAAAAGATGGAGGTCTGGTTCCCCTTCCACCTGCAGTGTGGGTGTCACTCCAGTGGCTCTTATCTCCATGGCACAGGAGAAGCTCCTTAGGAGAGATGTGAGCAGCCACTGATCCATCTGCCCTGAGTATGGGGGTCCTTGCTGCCAAGTCACATGTGCCTCTCTCCTCCCAGGCAGCACAGCCATGGTCAGGACTCTGGGACAAGGCAGAGCACATCTGACTGCCCTGCAGGATTCAGACCAAGTGCTGAGCACAGGGCTTGGAAAACAAGGAGAACAAACTTAAAAGGGGGTGAAACTGATATTTCTATTAACTCCAGAGAGACCTTGCACTTAGAGAATGTGACAGGCCCACACTGAGTATGAGGATGACTGTAATACCTCTAATGTTTGCTTTGTGTGTTTGGATTGCAAGCTCTTTGGCCCAAGGACTGTGTCTCATCATGTATTTACACAGATCCCAGCACAGCAGGTCACTGGTCTCAGTAGGGGCCTCCAATCCCAAGTGATAATAATGAACTGGCTTTCTTCTAAGTGTTATTTACCCAAACAATGCTATGTTCCATTGTGCAGCATTGTTTTTATTAATATTTTTTTCAGTTCACATGAAATAAAAACATTGTCCACCCAAACACTGAGGAACAATATGAGTGTTCATCTCCTACTGGGAAATAAAAATTCAAGGGTTTCAAATACCAGTGCTTCCTGCCCTCTTTAGTCACTTTGAGGACTTGTGTCTGATGATAAAATGTTTTAAATCCATTTTAAACCTTGTCCAGACTAGCATTCCTTGTCTGGATCTTAGCAACATAACAAAGCTTGCTTTGAAAGTCTCTTTGAGAGGCAACCCCCAGTTCACGTAGTGGACACCTATGTGAAGAAGCCCAGTTTATTTGTGTAACAGCTTCTTGAATGCACATTTGCAGAATCTAGCCCAACATCTTTTAAAATGTGATTGAACTTTAAAGCTGAAGAAGTGTGCAAACCAACCTGTTTTTTTAACTAAGAGAAACATTTTATGTAAGGGGGGGAAAAGCAGAAGGCAATCCAGAATCTTCACTAAACTAATTTTATTGAAAGCAAAGATTATTTTTTATGCACTTATATGTGTCTGTACATTTTTTCTTCCATGCTCAACAGCATTATAAGAAGTTGATTGTGTGTACATTTTTTTCTTCGATGCTCAAGAGCATTATAAGAAGTTGATTGTGCTTGTAGCTGTGTGCAAGATCTCTCTATCTTTAGCCTGGTGAGATGCTAGGAAAAGCATTTTTGGTCTTATCTGATTGTTTTACAAAGCATACACAGTTGCTCTTAACCCAAACTACATGATGAAAAGTGAATGCTTCTACTGCAGTAATGAGGATCAGCAATGATGCCTTCAGCATGAATCTGCCCAGTGTAGCCAAGGCATAATTTTATTATCCCAGATGAAAGACAAATATGACCTCATTGTGTTTTGTATGAAAAACGTTATTTTGAGCCTGTCTGGTTCCTGCAAGCTTGCTGAGCTGTGTTATTCAGTAATTTTTGGCATATGGTAACTTTTTCTGAGGCTGGTGTGCAGAAAGAAAGAAAATAAGGCCAGGTTGGAGCTGCCATCTACTTCCATGGTTTTATCTTTGCCCTTTGAGTTCTTTGTCAGACAGTTGCAGTCTGCTACAGTACAACTCCAGTTGTTTTCTAAGCACATCCCAGCTACAGTGTTAGTTCCAGAGTGCTAAGAGACATAGGTTGTGTTTAAAGGCTGAAAAGGTCTGGCCTTAGCAGCTGGGACACTGCCTTTTCCTTCTTTGATCTGTTATAAGAGGTGTTATTCTTTACATCAGTTATCTTAATGACAGCAAACTTGCCAGCCCAGACAACAGAGCATTTTCTTAGGCAGTTGTGCACAGATGTGTGAGCAGCCCCACACATCCTTCTGTGTGGAAGTTCCATGGGCAAAAACCACTCCAGGCAAGCAGCTTTGCCCCTGCAAGAGTTTGGTGCAGGTTTGTATGCCCTGCTGCAAAGGTGTATAAATTCCCTGCAGACATCAGCTAATCAGAGGACGTGGCTGGTCCCCACCAGCTTGGGGCAACCATGTGCCTGCTGCTCTCTGCAGGACCAGCATGTGCCAGGCAGCTGTGTGCCCAGACAGAGTGCTGGAGAGGCTGCAAAGGGTTGAACATCTCTTCGTCTTCACAGCCCACTCACTCCTAGGGTTGTGGGAACTGGAGTTTTCAGCAGGGTTGAAACATTAATATTGCCATGTTCACTTCCAGTTTGGGGTGAAAACAAAAAGCGAGAAGCTCTCAGATTTAGGGAAAAAGTTGTTTGTAAATTACAACTTCAGTCTTCTGATAATTCCATAAACACTTTTTTTTTCAAGGCTGATGGATCATTTTGGTATTTTAGAATGGAACTGCCGTGTTTGCATACTCAGTTTGGGAATCTTTGTAGTGTGTTCTAATTTTTTCTAATTATTCTAGGAAATATTTGCAATGAAATAGGAAAGCTCAGTTTTCATCTACTTCTAGTGGTTTCCAAATAGAAAATATAAGACCAAAATTACAAGATATTGAATTGAAAGGCAAACTCCCCTAGAAACACATTCCCTTTTCTCCACTCTTCTGTTTTCTTGTTTACCGTTTAAAAAAAAAAATAAGTGAAAAATGTGCTTCTTTGCACTTTCTTGAATGTCACTGAAAAGGAGGGATAAAGGAAGAAATATAAGTGCGCAAATGGTGTCCAAAAGTAATTGCATTAAATACAAAATGTAAGATCTATTTTAATTCTGCAATGTTTAGTTTTCCATAATACTTCTGGAAATGATGGTCTGTTCTTTGAATTACCTGTTAGTTCCAGTTGAGATTTTCTAAGTAGCTCTACTTGAGTCAGTTGAGTGAGGAGCCCCTAGAAGAATTAAAACAAAAAAAAAAGGTATATGGACTTAATGAGCAACAAAGTTAGTGATCTGTAGCAATTACCCAAGTGAGTAATTTTGTTTCATTAATGCACCCTAAAGCACCAAGCTGTTTTGTCAATGGGCACTGCAGGGCCATTGCAAGGCTCAAAGAGACAGTTATGTTACCAACCGCAGAGTAAGCGATAGGTTTACCAACAAGGAGGGGGAGAGAGAGTAGCTTAGCATGAGAAGAAAATTAAAGACCATATATTATTGTCACGGAAGCCAGTGGCAATGCTTGTGAAGATTCTAACAGAGCAGGGTCACACATCAGTTTGTTCTGGCTTTTCCTACTTCCAGTTTCTTGGTTACTATGTTTTGTAAGAGGGCATCTTGATGCACAGAGCATCTTGGTTTGAAAGGGGTAGGAAAGCATGTACCTAGCTTACGTGAATCCTTCTGGGAGGAAAGTAGAAAAACAGATTGCAGAAATGGAGGCAAAGCTGCATTATAACTTCTAGGCATCTCTGGATCACTCGATATGGGACACACAGCATATGATATATTAAGGTGAAATATTGAATATCCATAAAGGAGTACTAGCAAATGGTGTCAATTTTCAAACACTTTGCTTTGTCAGCTTCACAAATTTAAAATCAATCATCAAAAGTCTCTGTATAGATCAGCTGAAGAGACATAAAACCTTATGGTTATCTCCCTGACAAAAAAATGTTGAAATTAAAGATGAGTTTATAAAGACTCAGACTGGCAGAATTCTGTAGTGCTAAAAGCTGGGCTCATCCAACCCCAGTTTAGAAATAAATGCTGAGGAAAAACAATGACTCCCAGTGCACTGCTAATAAATATATCTTAGAGGACAGTTGAACATGCAGAAAAATAGATTTCACAGAGAGGTCTATTTTCAGCATGAATGCTATTTTCTCACTGCATTATCATAAACATAAGAGGAAAAAAAATTATAAATAAAAAATTCCTGGGCAGTCTCTGAAGACTTGTCAAAAATATGTAGTTTTTGTACATTGCAGTGTAAAAGTATTCATTAAAATTAATTTTTAAAATGCCCTGTCCAATATTAGTTGCCTGATGTCCTTCCTTTGATCATAAATTATAAATGAACTGGCAAAAAATGAAGAAACCATGATTCCATTAATGAATTATTTAAGTGTGATTGTTAGTTTTTGCAATCATTGGCCTAATAAGCTCAGGCTTGTGACACTGAAGTCTCATTTGAGGGTGATGATGATGGTAATGCTATTAACACCATTATCGGTGTGTCCTGTGAATCACAAGCCCAACCAGCTCCTCTGATGGCTCCACAGTGTCTTGGAGTAGCTCTCATTGGGTCTACTGCAAGAGAGGGAGGTGACACTGAGGACAGTCAGTGTGAACAGGGTTCACTGGGTGGCTCCCCCCAAGGCATCTCTTTAAAAAAGACAAGAGCATACTGACACGAGAGGATCTTCTCCCCACAGCAGCCTGCCAGTGCCCGCAGCACACGCGTCCGGCTTGGCCCATTCCAGCGGCGGCTCCGGGAGCTATTGGGTCTACTGCAAGAGAGGGAGGTGACACTGAGGACAGTCAGTGTGAACAGGGTTCACTGGGTGGCTCCCCCCAAGGCATCTCTTTAAAAAAGACAAGAGCATACTGACACGAGAGGATCTTCTCCCCACAGCAGCCTGCCAGTGCCCGCAGCACACGCGTCCGGCTTGGCCCATTCCAGCGGCGGCTCCGGGAGCTCCAGCGAGTCCGAGAGTAGCTCTGAGACCGACTCCGACAGTGAGAGCAGCTCCAGTGACAGTGAGTGCAATGAGGAGTCACGCAGTGCCACACCAGAGGTAAAGCCACACTCAGCTCCTCCCCTGTGGGGGCTCGGTGGGGGAAGCATGGAAAGGAGCGAAATCCTGCTCCCTGTTATGGAGATGTTGGAGTTCTGTGCTGTTTGATACTGCTGACATTTTTTTCCCTTTACAGTTTCACATGTATGACCCACATACTCATTCTAGCTGTTGGAAGAATCTTTCTGGCCTACATTTGAATTGCTTTAAAGAAATATTTAGATTTTTGCCAGTAGCTAGAGAAGATTTTATTGACACAGTATTCAGCTGGGACTAAGGAAAGGCAACATGACAAAACTATGTCTTCGGGGACTAGCTAAACTTTTTAGTTGTATTAAATTTCTCCAGGGCCACATTGTAAACCAGATAAGGAAGCCTAATTAACCATAAATACTCCATAAATACTGCCATAAAACTAGCAGTCACCAGCAGTTGACTGAAATAAAAGGGTACGTTAAAAAAGTTCTGTTTTAAAGGGAAAAGCATTGCTTCTGCCTGAGATTTGTTCCTTGTCATTCTCCAATCTGCAGCCCGAACCCCCCTCAACAAACAAGTGGCAGCTGGATAAATGGCTAAATAAGGTGAACCCCCACAACAAGACCATCATCAACAATCAAAATGAGCCTCACAGCGAGACCAGCTCCCAGGCCCAGAGCAACCAGCAGGCCGAAGGGCCAAACAAAGGGAAGCTCAACAGCAGCCTGCCCCCGAGCGATTCCAAAGACCGGGCGATCCTTAGTCCCATCCGAGAGAAAGCCAAACCACGGGTTGCCCAGAAAACCCCAGAGGCAAAAAGCTCCAAGCAGAAGTCACCAGCTCATAATGAGCCAGCTTCACAAAGGACTACTGGGAAAAAGCAACCCAAAAAGGTAGAAAGGACTTCCAGTGTAGAAGAGTATAACTGGCCCAAACCAAATAATACCAGCAACACTCCCAAAGAAAAAGACCCACAGGAACCCCCTGAGCAGCCAAAGGTTCGAACTAAAGCAGCAGTTGGGAAGACAGCTCCAAGGAAAGAACCACGGACTAGCACAGGTCTCACTTCAGAGAAGAAAAAGTACAGAGGCCCCAGCAAAATTGTCCCTAAGTCCCGGGAATTCATCGAAACAGATTCATCTACTTCTGACTCAAACACAGACCAGGAGGAGAGCTTGCAGGCTAAGGTATTGCCAGCTTGCACTGGGTCTGGCAGTGGTGCCAAAGTGAAGGACTCTGGCAGTAACATCCTCAGCGTAAGTAGTTTAACTAGCAATGGCAGCAACACATCCATTGACCAGACCAGCAATGACCTGGAGGAGCAGCTCTTTTCTCCTATCCCAATCGTACAAAATGAACTTCTGTCCCCACTGAGAGAATATGAAGAACTCAAATCTCTGTGGGTGAAAATAGACCTTAGTTTACTCTCTAGGATACCTGGACAGGAGCCTTTTGAGGCCACATCTGTGAAAAGTGAACCAAGAGAGGCAAATGTGAAACACAGGCGACCATCTCGAGAGTCCCCTACCCCAGCAGCTGAAAAACCATCCACAAAATCCAAAAGGAAACACAAGGTAAGTTGTTTTCATTGTTCAGAGGGAAACACTGAGTTTCTGAGCACCCTCAAGGTCAAGATTGCAGCCAGTGATTCCTCACTGCACCTGCACGTGGGCTGTAGGGAAGCATCAGGGCACTTAGACTTTATTGGTTTTACAAAGGACAGACATTTGCAAGCGTACTACAAATTAGCATCAGAAACTAGTAAAAAGCAAAGTCCAGCTGATAATAATGTACTGGTTTTGAGATTTGTCTTTTTTCGCTTTATTTACTCACTTGCCTATTAATTTCCAATGTTTTGTAATCTGCAGAAAGATCCCAGTGCTGAGTTTATATTAATACAGGTTCAGCCATACTGAGAAAATATGACTTCTATTTGGAAGGCAGGGGTTTATTGTCTGCAGAATTAAGGCATCTTCACCACTGGCTTAAAGAGCCATGGCTTCATCAAAGTCAATGGGATGGTGCTTGCTTATGCTCCTGGTGAATTTAGTCTTTATATTGTTTTGTGGTATAAACAAATGTGATTCATAGAAATATCATTTGCCTAACTAGCTGCTTTCTCTACACAGCTACCTGAAAAAGCAAATATATTTCGACTGAAGGCGTTAGGTTTTATCATGTGTTTTATGTTATTTATGCCCAAGGGTATCCTATCTTATGGGATATGACATTGCACTCCAAACTAAATGTGTTTTCAGAGAAGAAACTGAAGTTTTATATCATAAATGAATTTTTGTAGTCAGTTATTCCAGCTGAAATGTTTATGCTCTGGTCTGCCTGTGAGAAGTCATCATAGCACATTTTTTTATACCCCAAATTTTCTGAATCATTGTGAATGTGAGTTCAGCTGTGTGCTCTAGTGGACTTCTTAAAATCCTGAGTTCAAGCAGTGGTACGAGGGAGTTAATACAAGACAAAGACAGGCGATGCCAGGCAGGCACAGGGTGTGCACCCCTGCCTACATGAGTCACTGCACTGGCTCCTTCCCTGTTGAATTAAGTGGAAATAATCACATGAGTAAACTCAGCAGGTTCTTATTCAATTTATATTCTAGCTGTACACTACAGGCAGAGATGTAAGAAGGAGCGAGAAAAGAAGAAAGAGGAAAGGAATAAATGTCCATGCTTATGTGTATGTATAAGTACACCAGGGTGCATATTAATTATTCAAAAAAAAATTCTTGCAGGGAAACTTAGTGGAGTGTCAGTATGATGGAGAAGGAATCTTGACTAAAGCAGTGTAGTAGTATTGGCGACTAAACTGAAAGCTCTGAAGAAAAAAGAAAAGGTTATATGGAAGTTGGAACCTCATAATTTCATTAACTGAGACTTTGAATCAGAAAGTAACAAAATGCAGAATCTCACTCTGAATGTGTACATAAGCTAAGCTCTGAATTGGCCCCTTCAGTTCAATATGATTGTTCACTGCTACCCAAGGGGAAACAAGCCAATTAGGATGACTTGAGGGTGTATCAACAGTTATAGCAGGGTAGGGAGAAACTGATTTGTGTTTCTAAATCATGCTATTAAAAGATTTATTTTAGCCATCTACTAGTGGGCTTGAAGGCTGATATGAATGTTCCAGTGACAGAGCAGTAATCAGCTTTGCTTGTATCATCCTAGTTCAGGCACAAAAGTCATGCATCAGGGAGTCTTCCAAAGCAAATTTTAAACGAGCTATTGCTGTTAATGACTACCCCAGCTCAGTCCTGTGCTCTTAGTCCTGTTAGGAATACTTACTCAGGGAAGTTTTCCCATCAAATTCCATTAAGTCAATGAGTAAAAGCTATTTACTTGAGTAAGGTTTGGTGCTATCAAGTCATTGCATCTGAATTATTAATTAAATTCCAGTGCACTACAGAAGATAACCATAGCACACGAGGCATTTTGCTTCCTAATTATCTGCTATGTCACTTGTTATATAACTTCATGTCAGGTGTTTTGAGCACGTTTAGCCCTGATTTCAGGTGACTCTCACTTCTCTTAGACCCGTATTTTAACTGCTGCTCCTGTGAAGGAAATACACTAAGATTCCCGAGATCCTCTTAATGGCCAATGAAGTTGTACATAAATGCTGGATCTTTTACACTCTACCTTTTTTGTTAAAGCAGACAGAAAGCCTGGATACCTTTGTTGAAAGCAAGAAGCAGCGCCTGGAGGACCCTTCAGCTTCTTGCCTGCTCCCACCTTGTATCTCTCCGATACCGAATCACAGAATAACCAGCACTAAAGAGTAAGTTCTGTTTTTTTGATGTAACATTCATGAGGGATTTCACAGTACTGTTCTATAAATGTCTTTGCTGTAGATTCAGATGGGCTTTACAGCCCATAAGCCTAAGTGACACAGCATTGGTATTTCCATCCGTCGTAAGAGAATCCACATGTTTTTGGATGAGATTCATTCACAGACTAAAGGAATTCATGATGCCACCACAATCCCAGTGTGCTCTTCAACACTCGCATTGCATCTTTTCAATGTTCTTTTTTCCCCTCCATCATCTTTAACCTCTGTGGCAAGAGAATCCTACTAAAAGTGGGATTTATTTGGTTGCTAGGATTTGGTTTTTTTACTATTTTCATGAGACAGTTCTCAGTTTTATTGAATAAAGTAGTGACTGCCATTCCATTGAGCAGTTCTTATTCTTTTAACTGTGTACACAGCAATGCCAAGGATGACCATCCTATGTTTCAGACATACATGCTTTGTATTTCAGCAGACATACCATCTAATAATTTGTGCCTTTCAGAGTGCCTTCAAGAGATGGCTATAATGCTTGAGCAAACAGGTGCCACATAAATAATGATTCTGATTATAAAGTCACAAAATGAACACTTTATAAATAACCAAAGAGTCCAGTTCCATTCTGTTAACAATTTTGTGGTTTTATGATTTTGAGTTGAGGCACTTCTTTCTGCTTCACACTAGGACAAGCAAAGAAGCAAAATCACAATATGTTTCTGAAAATAATTTGAGGGTAGTAGTAGTTAAATTTAGATAAAGTTTAAAAATCATTTTTGAAATAGCACACTAATTTTAAAATCTCTGAAAAATGTAGAGAATCATTTTATTTATACCAGCGTAATAATGGAGTAACTTTAGTCCTTGAACTAACCCCTCATTCTGCCACTGAGCATACCAGTTGGAGTCTGGAAAAGGCAGATGGGTCGAAAGTTACAATGTGATCTGTAACGTGTTGCACATTTCATAAATATCACGATGGGTGTTGCCTCATTGTCATTGCTAGAAATACAATGAGCAGAGATATATTGCAGTGGGATTATCCATCCCCAACACCTCCACAATCCATAAAAAAAACCTTTTCTATGCTTGTCATCAGCAGGCCCTAAGGATCCACCCCCAACCTGATGTTTCTTAATTTGAGCTTGTTTTCCAGGTCATTAATTTGATTCCTCAGAGCTTTTAAGCCTTTGGTATTCTCTGTTAAAACATAATTGTGTCCATCAATAGTTATTTCCATATGCTGGCTTTTTCTCTCATCTGCCTCAAGTTTTGAAACAAAATTTTCTGACTTCTTTTCCACTGCAGTAACTGAGACCTGGATCACACTGCATTTGTTATTAGTGTCTTCTGAGTTTGCTTGAATCAAATGCAATATTTTTTGATAATTCAGGTTTTCAACTCCCAGAGATGTGCAACTGAACAGAGATCAATGTATTTCCCAAAAGATCAGGGAGCTGGATGAACTGTGTGATGACAAATTTCTGGAAAGCTCCAGATTTTTAAGTGATCAGGAGTGGTTCTGTTCTCCAGAGGGCTAGATAAAATTTTAAGGGGAGGCAGAAGAAAGTCCACTGTTTGAGGTCATGGGGGAAAATAACACTTCGGGGATAAAAGGTTGAAAGACAGGCTTTGCCATTTGCTCTGTTATTTCCAAAGGCTCTAAGGTTTTTTTCAGAACTCTTAAGTCTCTACATAAGGACTTTGAGAAATGAGGGTGATTCATCTGTAGGTGTCATGATGATCTTCATCCCTTAAGAAGGTGTTAAGTCCCATGGTAGATGTACTCATTCGGTAGGAACCTTAGATCTCTCCCATTAGAACTTGATCCCTGTGCCAACAAGCCAAGTTCCCCAAGGCAGACTTCAGATTTTCATTAGGCTTTTTTTTTATAGATACAAGAGTGTTTTAACAGAAAGACCACAATCTCTGGACCAAAATTTGAAGGCATTCAGGAGTCCAGAGGAATCAGGGAAACATAGGTCACACCTGGGTTTTTTTATCTCCCATTGACTGCCTTGCAGTGGTTTAGGCATTTGAATACATTTCCTTCATAAAAAAAAAAATGGGCTCAACAAGCAAAGATGAGCAATTTTAATTTAGGCATTAATTGTATGTGCTGCTAAATACCATTTATATCTGAATACTTGATTGGTAGACCCAATCCAGACAGAGCACTATTCACCAACACTTGGCTGTTTGTTTGTTACATGGAGAGTTATTTGCAGATGCAAACTGAGTCTGAATTTCAAACTGAACTCATACCAGTGAAACATAAGCAAAGATGAGCAATTTTAATTTAGGCATTAATTGTATGTGCTGCTAAATACCATTTATATCTGAATACTTGATTGGTAGACCCAATCCAGACAGAGCACTATTCACCAACACTTGGCTGTTTGTTTGTTACATGGAGAGTTATTTGCAGATGCAAACTGAGTCTGAATTTCAAACTGAACTCATACCAGTGAAACATGCCCACCATCTAGCAGGCATGTTAGAAGTGTGTCTGAGGCAAGCATTTCTGCTTGTTTTCAAGATTTCCTGTTCCCTTTTGTTTGACCTTTAGTTGAAGATGTACCTGTAGTTGGTAACGTATATTAGTTGATCCCTTGGGTAGTCACAGCAGCATTTATTGGGGTTCCTTCATGGCAGGGGCAGCCTTCACATCTTTGACAATGACTTCAGCTTCATTCAGTTGCTGCCATATGGTCCAAGCTAATGTGGGAGTGACCTTTCCCTGCAAACCCCCTGCAGAAAGTCAGCTACACTATCAATGTGCAGCATTTCATTGTGGACCAGGGGAGTACAGGCAAAGGAAAGCCAAGTGACTGGTATAGACAGTGGCTTTGTCTCACTAACAGGCCAGAGATACCACTGCATACCACAAGGAGTGGATAAAGAAAGGGCAAAGAAAGGCAGCTTGAAATGTGAGAGTACATGGAAATTCTCTCTCCTTCAAGCACTGACCTCTTGTTGCCTGCTTGCTTGCTTTCTGCCCTAAAAGAAACCAGGATGAAAAAAAAAAGCAGATGGGGAACCTTTTCCTTCCTTGATAATTGGCCTTTTCAGACATGAAGATTAAACCCTGCAGCCACAAGACCATCAGTTCTGCTTGTAGTTTTTCCTTGCACTTTTATTGTGTTTCTCCCTAGATTTTAAATATATTTTAACTAACAATCATGTCAGCAAATTAAACCATTGAGTCTCGGTAATTATTGCAATAAATTCATTCAAGTTAGTGATTACTGCAATCAAAGACCAGTTTCTTAGGCCATTAACAGCCCAAAGCAAAGTGACAATCTGGTTAACTGCTGGTAACAACCTATTTCATGGAGGTTATTGTTAACATAAATGCTTTAATGTAAATCTGAGGGAGGTAACATTGCTAAATAAATTATCGACTTAATTCCTGCAAAAACTCATAGGACTAAGTGGGCAATAGGAGAAAAAAAGAAAAGAGGAAAAAAAGACAGAATTATAACTGTATTGTTTGGATTTTTAAAAATTTGAGTTACATACTAAAAATACCCTCTAGTGCATTTTCCTTTGTGGTTATATCTTCCCAACCACAGAATGACTTGTGTGCCAGAGCTGAGTAGCTGCACCTATATCTTGGTTTGCCCTAACTTATATTTTAGCCCAGAGATGAAGTGGTGAAGTTTTATGTAGTGAAGTTTTAACCATGGTATCTGCAGCCTTTGTAATTTTTTGTTGTACTACTCTCTCAATCAGTCCACTTTTGTGGAGCAGCTGTGGAATGTTGCATCAATTCCTTTATATGTGTCTTAAATTTCCCCATGCAGTAGTAGACTCTGTGCAAGCAAGAGTGTCCTGTATTAGTGCCCAAAATAGTCACAGGTGTGCTGAGGAACCTCACTCATGGTGCCAGATCAGGTCCTAAAGGGGACTTGGTCAGTGGCTCCTGTTCTGTGTTTCTTCAGACGAGTTTGAGACAGAGCTGCAGACTCAGTTCTTCCCTTTGCAAAGATGTAGCAGGGAGAAAGAAGAGCTCCTCTGTGCACAGTGGCACAGAGAACCACTTTGCTCTGTGCTCCCACACATGTATGCATGTTCAGGGTTCCCTGTGTAGGGCATGTGTTTGGAAGGCAGAGGGTTTGGATTCTGTTCCTGGGAATTTCATTAACTATGTCTGCTTTGCCTCTGCACAATCCAAGAACACATGCATGCTTTGTCAGGGCAGTGCTTACACTCCTTTGGAAAACTTTCCTCTGGAAAAAGTTCAGAGTGTTATTGTGCTATAACTATGGTAACTTGTCTGGATTCCAAAATGCCCTTTGGGGGTCAGAAAGCTAACAGATGGGGCTTTGAGCGAGAACTTTCTGGAGGACATATTGCAGGACCACATGTGCATAAAATCAGTCTCCTCGAAGAACTGCCAGTCTTTTCCAACACGCTTGCTTGCCTTTGATCTTCTTCAGGCCCATGTGTTTTCCAAGCAGGATAGCATCCATCCCAGTCCTACTATAAGGCAATGTGAATTCTGTGCTTGTTTTATTACTTCAGTCTGAAAATCTTTAATATCAGAGAGTTTCAAATAAGTTATTTTTGACTCTGCTTCAATTGAATTAAAATAATTTTGGGTAGAGCAGCTATAAAACCTGAAACATGAGGAGTTTGTTTGATTTCACTCTGATTTCACAGATAGGTTAGGTCCAAAGTATGGGAATGACCAAAGCAGGTGTAGATATTGATGTTGTCTGTGAAGCTGCAAAAGAGGCCAGACTGAAATTAGAGACAGAGTTCCAGAATCAGGAGTAAGGAAACCCGGGTTGCCTTCTCCTCTCTTGAAGGCAAAGTAGATCTATAATTCCTGACAGTGACTGAAAGTGAGAACAAAACATAAATTCTTGTTGACCTAATTTGTTATTGAAATTTTGGTCAATAATCATGAAAAGTAAATTATCGTGTAGTGCAATATTAGATTTCTAACAAAAGATTAAAATTCAGGTTATCTTCATTGACTGAGCCAGGACAGTACCTGAAATAAAAATCTATGAGTAGATTAACGTGTTAAACAGCCAGTGTGCTGTTGAGTTTGGTTTTATCTTTTTTGATGGATTTGAGTGGAGAAAGGTCTAGCAGGTTTTTTTTGTTTTTACTGTGTATTACAGCTGCCATTTCTAGCCAGCTAACAAATTCTGTACATAAAACAGACAATAGATTATCATATTACTTGAGCTTTCATGTCAAAACCACATTCATTTTCTGAATCACGTTCAATTCATCAACCAATATTTGCTCAAGGGCTTTTGCCAGCTACAATGTATCATTTTAATATAATGTTGAACATTGGTTTTATTCTAGAGGTTAAATAATTATTATCTTGTTATTGTTATGGTTATCATTCTGTAGTTGTTATAAATTATATTTTAGGTTCATATGCCATGTGCTATACGGGTTTTTTTGCAAAGGTTGCTTATGTGGGCCTTAATCCACCTCTTAAAAAGATGCTTAATGTTAAACACATAAATAGTCATACTTGATGTCAAAGAACTAACCCTGTGCATAAAACTTCCCAGCACTTTGCTGAGTCAGAACCTCTATGACCTCTCAAATGAAGACTGACTGAAATTAGCATTTAAATTGGGTGCAATTTGTACTAATGCACTGCAAGTTGTCCTCCAAAGCAGAAGGTTTCTGCAGCCATTGAAAAGGCAGAGGCAGCTCTTATGTTTTCACTGTCTGTCCCCTTGTGACTTACCTCCTAGGGCATGGGGACTGCAGGACAGATTTCAGGGCAGAGCTGGCTTCCCAGTAAATAAAATCTAGAGCTTTGTGCTATGGAGGATTAACCAAGGTTCTTGAAGTGCAACTGCTATTTATCTGTGTCCCAGGAGCAATGGTGGCTCAGTGAAGAAGGTGACAAAGAAAAGAGAAGAGAAGCTGTTCCCTCCTCCGTTATCCCCACTCTTGGATGAGCCTGTGCACCGACGGCACAGCAGTGAAAACAGCTCCTTCAGCCAAGAGACCACCATCACCAACACCTCACAGACCAGCAGCTCTTCCTCCTCTGTTTCTAAACACAGAAAGAATGAAAACAAATCCTCTTCTAACCCCAAAGGAATCTGTGTAAGTAGCCAGCCTCAGTTGCTGGAAGTGAACAAGATAGAATAAAGTTAATTTTGCTTTGTTCTGTTTGATTTTTTTCCCCACAGTATCTATTTCTGAATGCTTGGGTAGCCCCACTCAAGGTCAGTGGGAGTGGATCTTTGCAGAGCAAGGCATAAGCAACTCCTGCAAGTTCTGTTTTTAGGTTCCCATTAGGCATCTACTTATGCTGTGTTCACTCCCTGAAACCCCCTCTGAGCCTCAGAGAAGAGCCTTCGCAGCCACCAACTAGCTGCAATTAGTTTCTTAACTCTGTAGCTGCAAGACACATTTTGAAAACAAATTTCAAGAATATCACCTGAATAATGATCCCAAATTCTCATCCAGAACTAACACTGTAACTATACTGAGTATTGCAGCCTGAACTAAACAAACAATAAAAATCTAAGAGAAAGCTACTTGTCCATAGCATACTCAGCATGTTAATATCTTCTCTCAGGTTTGCAGGCTCACAACAATAAAATTTATTTACACCTAATCTCCATGAGTTGTGTATAAGCTTTTAGATACTGCATAAATAGGTGGTTGTTTCCCCCCCCAGGAAAACGTCACTCTGTTAGGGTCATCTCCCCATCAATGGTTTTCACACAGACAATTCTTTATTGTTTGCTTTCACCAGATTAAGATGGCTTTTTGCTGAAAATACATGAAAAAGAGCCAAAACAGCATAGCAAGTTCACTAAAACAAAGCAAAATTTCACATCAGTTTGTAGCTTTTTTGGCTAAACAGGGAAATTTCAGGGGTTTGGCCCATTTTAGAAAACAGTCCTCCCTCTAGAGTTCAAATATATCATTTCTTATCAAACTGTATCTTAGTGTCACTGTCAAAATTAAAAACAAGAAGAAAATTCTGCCACAGAAAAGGACATGCATAGCCCCATTTTTCACAGTTCACTGCTTTGAGAGAGGTTGTTGCCCTGCACTGTAATAGTAAAACTCACAAGTTGCATTGGATCATAGGTGACAAATCGCTTCACCTTATTCATTCATCCCTGTTGCTTTCTGATATCATTGTGTCACTTCAAGCTGCGACAGTAATACACATGCCTTCAACTGAAATCAATGCCAAAGTGAACTGCATATGTCAGCAAATAAACAATGCTATGTAAACAGCAGGGCCTCTTCCTCTCATCCCAGCATCTCTAGTCAGATTTATCCTTGGTTAATCTATTATCCTGATACATGAAATATTTTTCTTCTAAAATAGGTTAGACTTCTCTCCCTAGTACATTGGTTCATCTGTGATTTAGTTTATCTGGTTGTGGACCAAGCTTGAAAGTTGCAATTGCCTTATTTAAATGCTTCTGTTATGCTTCTGATTTTAATGAATGCAAAGTGACAAATCCTGACTTCTGATTTCCATTCTTTTCTCTGTTCTGTGTGGCAATGGTGAGGAAATCCATGCACACTCTTCAGTCACCTTGCAGTTAGCTCCTAATAATATAGTAAGAAATGTTACATTAGTGTGCTGCACCTTGAAGAAAGTTGAGTTTACGTCCAGCAATTCTGCATTAGACCTCCCCACCCTTGCTTTAACCAGTGTCTCTAGTCAGTAACACTGAAAATTACACCTAAAAATTACATCTAAAAGTGTAAGTTAATGAGTTCAGATGAGGGCTCAGAAATGGAAACATACTGCCTAATTAGTCCATTAGACTTATGTTCCAAAGAGTGGAAGGGTGGTTTGGTGGGGTAACATGGATGTAGTTGGATATATATATGAGTGCTAATTTGTGCTTTAGTCTTTTGTTTGTTTGGAGGATTTTCTATTTTTGGGGGTGGGGGTGGATGTGAGCACTTACATTGTTGGAAAGTGTTTGTTTGAACTACAAAGAGTTAATAATAGTCCTGTGTTTTCTAGGAAGAAGAATCTCACAATACACCAACAGCCAACACTCTGCTTGACACCAGCCATCTAGAACCAGACATCTGGTCTGCAATGCCAACGCTTTCCAATGGGAATTCTGAGCCCAGAAGACCCAAAATAACATTTGATGATGTGTAAGTTTTATTGACTCTGTGCTAGCTTCACGGTCTGTAGTTGGGATTTTCATGCAAGCAGAACTCCCAGCGAAAGAGAGTATCTTTGATTACAGTGCTGGCACTGAGCACCTGTGTGAATAGTGCTGCACAAAGGCACACACAGTTTTAATCTTTACAAATGAAGTGTTGTCACTGATTAATGAAGACTCTGTTGATAAATGTTTTCAGATCATGAATGCTGGTTCACGGTAATTCTTCTTCATTTTTTCATTTTAGCTCCTCTAATGGAAACTTCTTATGCTTAATTAGTTTAAAATATTTTTCCTTTTTCTCTGTTCAGCACACATTAATGGGTCCTTTGGGTGGCCAGTTTCTACAGCTACTTATTTTACATTCTGGTCACCCATCATATCTTTGCATACAGCAGCTTCAGATTGGTGTCAGGTTAAGATTTAAAGAGATAAGTGGGCATATATGTCAAAATTGTTCTTGAAAGCAGTCAGCAAATTTTTCTGACAATATTTGTCCAATTGTATGAAAGCAAATACTTGAATTAATTGATTTTGTCTCTTTAGGCTTCACAATGCGGATTTTTACATGCAAGAGGCCAAGAAGCTAAAGCATAAAGCAGATGCATTGGTAGGTTATCACAGGGGTGATTTTGTCTCTTTCCACTATGGAACTGGGTGTTACAAAAATGGACACTGCATGTGACCTAGAGGCCCAGAAACCCAGAGGAACCCTGCTATCAACTAAAGTATCCTTCAGATTGTGCTCCATAAACACTCTGTCCACAAGTCAGGCCCTGAACACCATTCCTAGTCTAAGTATTTGTTCCCAAAAAAAAAGAAGCTCCTTACAATAGCTGATGTCTCTTCCAAGAGGAGCAGCAATCATGCTGTTTATGAAGGATGTAAGATAATTTCATGAAAGATGATGTGTATTTGAAATTTGATTTTCCCATTCACTTTGAGCCTAACAGAGAAGTGTTGAAATATTCCAGAGCGGAAAGTTAAGGAAGGCAAATCACCCTCGCTCCATTATCATGTGGTAAAACTGTTCGGTATTTCCAATCCAATTGTTTAAAATCTGCAACAATTAATTTTTAAATAGTACATTCATTTTTATTGCATACTTTTAGGCTGGTAAAGAAAGCCTCAACACACTTCTTCCAAAAAGATCTTGCAATGGGGTAGTTCAATTCTGGGAAAGCTTTTTCTCTCATTTTACCCCAGACAAAATTCCAATAAGATTGACCTAATTTTGCAAAGTGTTTTGATTTTGATAAAACCACATAATCTGACAGATTATAGTCTATCATGGTTTGTTCAATTCAAACTATTGCCAGCACTGAAGTGCCTTTAATAACCATTTGCTTTGTAGGTAGGAACTTTGTTCCTGTATGCTGCATAGGGTGCAGAACAGCAGCTCATTTAGGCAGGCTTAGCAGAACTTGACTCCACTACTTAGTTTGAGTAAGGTGTCTGAAATGGAATGTGGCCATTCACTTTGCCCCTCAAAATCACAACTGAAAAAGAACTGGGTGATTATTCACCTCTCACTTTATTTCTGTCATTCCACATTAGAGATTTTGTGCTTGGAAGTCAGTGTTTGTCAAAAAAAACTCAAAAAAACAAAACAATCACATGCTATGTAAGAACAAACCAACCAAACACAAAAAGAAGTGGCTCTCCCTCTGCTGTCGGTGAGCTGAAGGAGAGTTGATACATCAAGCTGCCTGCATCAGCTCTCCAGGCTCCCTTTTGACTTGGGGCACAGTGTTTCCAAGTGTGTTTTCTGTTGGTGATGGGTTCAGGTTCTTAGCAGCCTGCTCTGACTGTCAGTAAGGGAACAATTGTCCTTCCCAACGTGTCCAGTTCCAGAGGTGGCCTGGTGGCCTCCAGCAGCCTGGCTTGGCAGAGCCCTGACATCTGCAGGTGGGAAGGGCAGGCAGGAGCAGGCTGACAACACCTCCCAGAGCTGGGTGACCTTTCAACAAAATACACATGGTTCTGGCACAGGGATACCTGCTTCATGCTAGCAAATATTTACAGGCTCAGGCTGCTGACGATCTCAACGTGCTATGTCAATCCACCTCCCTCCACAGCCTGATGCACTCAGAAGTGTTGACCTGCCTCCTGTCCTCTTACCTTTGCCTGTGCCTTGCAGAATCAGGGATGTTTCTCAAGCAGAACTAAGAGGAGCAGGCACAGCACATGACACTGCTGCCGGCGGGCAGGTCGTGCCTGTCACACGCAGTTTGACACCCTCAGTGCTCTGGTGGGACTGTGAGGCCATCGCTACAATCAACTTGTTGGCAGGCATAAATATCCATGAACAGAGTATCTGCTTTTTCTTTCCACTGTTTTGATCTCAAAAAAATTTTTTCCCACCCAATGCAGCTGCACACAAATTATCTCTATGTAACACATTTGCTGTGCAATCCCATAGTGTTACTTGTCCTATATGGAAACAATTGCTGCTGGTTACTTGGTGCTGACATGACAAAGCACAGGCAGCATTGAGAGACGTGTTGCAGTGGCTACAAAGATAATGCATGTGACCTCAAAATGTGTCAGCAAATGTTAATGAGATTTGTGGCAATGCTGTTCCTGAGC
>NW_008665759.1:175703-241241 GCF_000695815.1 Acanthisitta chloris
CAGGGCATTTCGTGACTTACGGGAGTGACCCCATGGAAACCTCTCCTTGTCTGGGGTTGCAGTATGGGATCAACTAATCTGGGTGGGCTGCTGCAGTGGCAACTGACTGCACCATATGGAAGAGATCTTGGAGACCTCACTGTGTTCCCAGCTGAGATGTGATGAGCTGGAGTAATTCCACCTACTCCACAGGATCAGATCCCGTTTCTGGCTCAAATGCTGTGTCTGTACTAAATCTGCTTGCAGCCAGATTCCTTTCTTTTATACCACAAAATGAATGGAAATTCTTCCCAAGTGAAAAAAAGGAATTTGAAGAATATGCTGAGAAGCAGCCATTGGAATAGAGAGAAAGCATTCAGAAACATTTCTCCTTTGATGATCAAGCAGATAATACCTGTCAGTTATACAAAGGCTTTGTATGTAATCAACACACAAGAGCAGAACCTGAAATTAAAGGTGTGCAGAGGAAACTGGATATAAGGATGGCTTAGAAGGAGCCACAAAGACAAACATTCTGCTATCTTGGACTAATAATAAGTGTTCTGCTTAATATGTTGCTTGCATAGGCTTCTGTTTTGTGAATGGAAACATGTGCAGATGCATCAAAAATATTTTGATAGAGACATAGAAAGAAATTTTTTAATGTTTAAAGTATATTGAATCTCCTATATCAAATGCCACATTAGTAGAATTCTTACATCCAGCTATCAAAAACTGAAAATGTTAAATACTATTATAAAATACGTACTATAAAAATGTCATATATAATATTCATTACACATAAAAAAAGAAATCAGTATGTCTAAGTCAGTTTAATCACAACCATTATAAGGGCTAAAACCTTTTGCAATAAAATCCTAGTAAAATGAAATATTTAGCAGTGCTATATTTTCTCCTTTTTTTTTCCTGCTCTTTCAGTCATCCCATGAGTGATGAGAATTTTTTTTTTAATCAACAGTTAACACCGAATGTGACATCAAACAGCACTTGCGTAGTAACATTCAAACTTAGTTTATCTGTCAAGGAGCAATATGGATGTGTTCAAACATGCTTAGCACCCATATCAAGGGGCATACATTGACTTTCCTCTGTGGAGCATCCAGCCACATACTGCCTGAAAAGATCTGGTACAAACATAGGCTCCACCTTAATTACTGTATGAATTCATTCTTAACTACCAGCGTCACTTCGCTTTCATCCTAATGCTACTGTTGCTTTGTATAAAGATCTCTCTACCTAGAAATTAAAGCTGAAGGATTTTCTTGATGGTGTCATTCCCATTTCAGCTGGAGAAGTTCGGTAAAGCAGTGAATTATGCTGATGCTGCCCTCTCCTTCATCGAGTGCGGGAACGCTATGGAGCGAGATCCATTAGAAGCTAAATCTCCATACACCATGTACTCAGAGACTGTGGAACTCATCAGGTTAATGTCCTTTCTGTGATCATTTTCATCATCTCATTTCAGTCATAATTAGAACCTGCTATGTTTTAAAAAATACCATTTCAACGTATTAATGATTTGTCCAAGGCATCTTCATCTCAGAAGTCATCATAATTAGTTCTTGCCATTTTATTAATGTCATGGAAAATTTATAATTGATGGACACTGCTTTTATAAATTATCCCCTTTAGAGGTTATAATGTGAGTGTTATAATTTGCAATATTCATAAAATTAAAATTGAAATGTAGTGGGTGGAAGTAAAGTATAGTAATTTCACTGTTTGGCAATGACACTTGTCTTTTAAAAGGTGTAGCTTTATAATTCAAAACATTAAAGGGAGTCTATCAGGATTTCTATTACAAACCCTGGTTTTAGAGGTTTATTACTTGGCTCTTAAAAAAAGTAAAAAAGCCAAAACTTGAGACATAGGATCATAGCCAGAGAGGGAGCTTCTGCATGCATTGTATTGACAACAGTATGTTTTTAATGTTAAAGGAATGTGAATCAGGTGAATTAATTTTCATACAGCTTTATAGACTCATAGGCTAGAATATGGATGAAAGACTTGTCTGAATTATTATTTTAAAATCTGCTACGGTTCCTTATAGCTCATAGTGTTGGCTCTGTAGAAATAATGGTCTCCTGAGTAACTAAGGGCTTGTTTGCTTTACTTGAGCAAATTATCAAAGTGAAATCAAGCAGGTTTAAATTTACTTGTAAGTAGAACAACAGGATTTTTCCTCTTCAGTGTGATGTACCTTTGCTTTCCCCAGTGTATTCTGGGAATATCACCATTAGTGTCAGTGTAATTACTGGCAGTTTGCACAAGAGGAAGAAAAGGAGGTAAATCAGGTCCTAAATATTTGGGTTTTAATATGATAACAGTAGTTTTTTAACATGCAGGATTTTAACATGCCAGATTAGCTATTAGAGACTGCCAAAATAATGCATGTTTTACATTTTGAGTAAGTAGGTATTTACATAATAAAATGTATCAAATCTTAAGAAGCTCTTACTCTCAGGTAAATAATGTGCCTGTTAAATATTGGAAAACATGTTTTTCATTCTACACTTCATAAAGAGGAGAAGAAAATCTAAAGACATCACTCGAGAAAAAAATCATGTTCACTCAATGCTTGCAATCCATGTTAAACCCTGGAGAGGGGAGGGCTTAGAAAAGGAGCCTCCTAGCTCTGCTCAGCTGTGCTCAGGCTCGTCCTGCACTCTGACAGCACCACTTCAGTACTGTCCTGAACTGCACAACTGCAGTTGTATGGCAGGGTAAACTGTATCTAAAGAAATATTCTTTAAAGAAGTAAGTGCTTCTTCATATCTTTGTTTTTTAAGAAAACCACATAGCACAGTTGAAAACGTTGCTCCTCTGTCCAGCAGTCTGTCTGTTCAGAGTGCGTGGACATCCAGGAGTCATAACATGTGCACCACTTAAGTCAGAGCATGGCAGCTCCAGGAGCCACTCACAAATGGGCAATACCTGCAGGTCCCCTGCAGTGCTGGTGCTGGATGGAGTCAGCTGAGCGTGTGGCTGCATCTTGGAGTGCCTGGCACTCCTCAGCACACACAGCCCTACTGTCTTGCTGTTCCTGGCACAGTCCTGCTGCAGGCTGTAGATAGACCTTGGCATGGAAGCAGCACCTGAACTGCTTTTGCAACTGCTTTTGGCTATGGAAGAATCTGGAAAACTTTGCTATAGTAGGTGTCCAATATCTAAATAGCTAAAGTCGGATGAGATTAATTGCACCACTTACCACCAAAAGTAGACTTTAACCTACTAACTGTTGCATGCAGCATCTTGTAGATACCAGTGAGCCTGATTTGCCCATTTAATGGCTGTCCGTGGTCAGATGTGGACAAAAAGTGATTGCCCATGTGAGCAGCAGGCTGGTATAGGCTCAGTAACCTCCATGGACAAAGACACAGTTCTTGTGGGCTACAGTGGGTGCTGAATGCACAAACCAAGTATGTGGCTGTACACACACCTTCTCAGTGTGGCTGCTAATAGGGATTTTTACTGTGAGATAACAAACGGAGATTTTTCTCACTTTTACTCCTCCCTTCATTGGAGGCATAGTTTTCCTGTTTTGCATTAGCTGTGTCTGCCCTGAGTATCTGCATCAAACACCTATTTGTGAAAGCAAGTGGAGCATCAAAGAGATTGGGAATATCAGAGATCTGACTGTCAAATGTGTTTCAAGTTAATGGTAATGCTAAAATCCCTGATGTAACACTGAAAATCCCAAGGAGACATATCTTCATGTTTGATCAGATTCATTCAGTATGATTAGAACAACAATAACAAAGAGCAGATGAGATAGGACATGAGGAAGCACATCAGGTGATGTGGTACAGCTGTGAGCTGGGGGCTGATGATGAGGACTGTGGGAGGAAGGCAGAGTGAGAACAGCACAGCCTGCCTGCACTCCATTACCTCCTTGTAAATGAGAACTCATCAAGGCTGCCTGGATACCTTAAAACTTTCTTACGCAACGCTGAACCCTATTACTTATTCTAACACAAGTACCTGTGAAATTGCATTAGGGCTCAGAACAATGATTTTATGCGATGAATTGATTTTCAAGAGACTAAATGCATGGAATGGAGTGCGCTCAGTTAAAGGGAAAAAAGACAGAGGAGGTAGGAATACTCAATCTTTGATCATCCAAATGCTACATAGCAGTAATTAAATAGAGAAGGAACACCAAGTACACAAGACTCATAAATTAATGTACCCAAGAATCAAAAAAACTGTGAACATGACCTTTCTTGTATTTAAAACCGTTTTCTATATAAGATATATTAAAAGCTTTGAAGAAGCATTCATGAGAAGGATTTTGAAGATATTACTCAAGCCCAAAGTATTATATGTAAAACCTTATTATATATTACTTTATGCTCCAGTACATATAGGGCCAAGATCTTACACTTCTGTCCAACACTCATCACAAATGTTTGCAGGACTCAGCCTAGTTGGCTGGATATGATATCATTAATATGCCCAAGAATAGTTGACCTTGTTGGCCCAGAAAATTGGTTGATGATTTACTATAGCCCTCCAGATTTTAAGTGGTGCTTTCCTTGAATTTTACATTGATTTCATTGTTACAGAACACTGTGACCATTAACTGTTGCAGCTGAAGAAGAATACCTATGTGTGGCTCTTACTTTTCAGAGTGTTACTGATATTCTTGGAAACATCTTAACTCAATTTCTTCTCTCCTCACCTTTCTGACAAGGTATGCAATGAGACTCAAGAATTTCACAGGCTCTTCTGCCACAGAAGGGGACAAGAAATTAGCAGTTTTATGGTAAGTCCCTTCGTGACAATGAGAGAAGCTGCTAAAATCTTAAGGAGGACTTTAAAAGTACTGAATTACTTAAGCAGCTTACAGAAGATCATTATTCTTGTTTTCCATTAAACTATTAAAGGATAACTAATGGATTTCTTCAGCAGCTGACTAAACATTTATTCTTCTAATTTATACTCTTATCAAGATGGGATTTTAATGCTTTTGACCACCTTTTTTTTCTTTCTCTATTTGCTTATGTTTCAAAATCTAACCTTAGAACAGAAACTGAAAAATATAGGTCAGCTTTTCTTTTTTTTATATATAGTTTATAGGTTTCATTAAGCAATGGAATTAACATAATCCTTTCCTAATTACCACAGCTACCGATGCTTATCACTTCTCTACTTGAGAATGTTTAAACTAAAGAAGGACCATGCTATGAAGTACTCCAGATCTCTGATGGAATATTTTAAGGTAATCTTCATTCTGTTTAATTTATTGATACGAAATGAAATTCATACCAGCACTGAGAGCTCTCATAAGTATAACTGCGTGACTTAAAAGTCCCCCATTTAACCTGTCCCCTGGGAAATGCAGGCAGGATGGCTGCCAGGGAGTGAGGAAAGAAGTGATTTGGGGGATTTTTGGATTAGTCACTTGATTCAAAGGACCATACTCAGTAATTCTACTAAAATAACATTATTCTCAACACTGTGTAATGTTTATGCAAGTTTCTACAAAGGACCCTGATTCTTTCAGATTTTGAATGTGCAAGTGATTATGAACTGACCCCCAGTGAACCATAATGAAGCAATTATTTGGGTTGTAGTTAGTTAAATTTAGATTTTCAACTCATTGAGATTTGCTGAAGCTTATTGCAGACTCAGAAATTATTCCTTTTATTCTTGTGGAACTTCAAATCGCCTTATCAACATCTTGAAGGTTTGCCTTTACCTTAAATCGAGCAGAGATATGTTGATTGTCATGACCTGGGAATGTTTTGTTTTGCCTTGTCCAGTGCTGTTTGCCCAGTGTAAGAATGACAAATCCTCACTGTTCCTAGATTAAGAGAGAAGTAGAATCTTTATTCAGCTCTGTCAAGTTTCTGATATTTATATTTTACTGGTTAATGCTGTTTGAAGCACACATTAATTCTTGTACTTTATTACTACATATTATTCTATAATTATGTAATTATACTGGCTTGTCAGACCATCAGTCTCTTTTTTTTTGTTGGTGTTTTCAGCCTCTGTGAATTTGTTCTAGGCTTTGACATATTGGTACTGCAAACCAGTGAAGCCTCTTGCACTGCAGTTTTAATATTTTTATGTAAATGGTGATAAAATCGTCCTTCTGCTGTAAAACTCTAGTGCTGTCATGCTAGCAACCATAGTCCTGACTTCCCATGTGTCCTCTGTGTATCTCTGCAACTTCAGTAATGTTACTCCTGATCCTGTGCTTGAGTGGAGGCTCTCTTGCTGCCCTTAGGAGTATCTCTGTTGTGCTCACAGTTTTCAGTCAGGGATTCGCACGACAAATGAAATTTGAACTAGGCACACTTATAATCTTAGCATTTTCATGAAATGTATTCCATCCCCTTCAGATTTTACCCAGGATAAATGCAGATTGTCTCCTAAAATATAGGATTATTAGGCATATAGTTTGGTAAACTTTTTCTGAAGAAAGTAATGATTTCTTAAAAAAAGAAAAGGGGGGATGAGGGGATGGCCAGGGGAGATTGTCTTGCCTTAAAGCCACTTTAAATTCTCTACCTGTGCAAATAGGTGCAATGAGGAACATATTACTACTCCCAGCATAAAAGCACTTTACTGCATCCATACAGCGTAAATGTCTTTTAATGTAAATTAAAATAAGAAAAAAATTAGAATGTAATAAAACAGACAAATCAGGAATTCTGGTTTTAGGCATCCAGTTGAAGCTGAGTATTTGGGCTAATGTTACAGTGTGTGTGCTATGGGCACTGTAACTCATTTGCTAGAAGTAGTATTTGAGTGTCTACAGATTATATGTTCAGGATATTTTTGCAATAAAAGCACAGGAGGAGAAAAGAAAAGAGTGGGAGCTATTAACTACGTGTTAGTTCTGTATTGCTGCACCATGTTCTTGGTGTTCACTAGCAAGAATCTGTAATACAAATGAAACAGATTAGCTGTTTGAATGGAGTTGATATTCAAAATTTTGCGCAACTTTAACTGCGAAAAGCAGCTCTGTTTACAGCAGAGCTGGAGAGGAATTTTTTGGCTAAGTTGTTTTTCATACTTTTCCTCACAAATGCCACTTTGTCCAAATTGAAACCGTTTGTGGACTGAACTGCTTCTGATTAATTTCCAGTTAAATGTTTCAAATTTATATTTTTGACATTTCAAAACAGAAAATAACCATTTAGTCATAAAAGTAATTTTGAAGTTTAGAGGCAACTTGGAGTAAAATGTAACTAAAGTGATACATTTTTAAAATTGAAATCAAACTTTTCAAGATTAGCAAAAGTGACATCCTGTGATATATTTCCCCTAAAGGTTTGAGGAAAATTTGTGTGTTTTTGAAAATGTGTTGTCAATAGTCATTGAAATATTTTTGCTAAATATTTTCATTATCAAATAGCTACCTCCAATTGAGATCTAGTCTTAATCTTGACAGACCTGTAATTTGTCCCCAGATAGTGTCAGGAACAATTCCCAAACACATAGAAACTAACAGCAAAGCTTCTGCTTCATCCTTGAAAACTTTACAGGCCAGTTCAGGATCTCCCTTCTTCCTACGTATGAGTAGGTGGCAAAAATATGCACAAAAATATACCAAAATATGCTCTGTGCTGCAAAACACTCCATCTCATACTCACATCTTCAGTGAAATGCAGTGACACTGTGCAGGAACGCACAGGCCAGGCCAGTGCCATATTTTCTGCTTTGGTCAGTACTGTTGGGCTGTTAGCTGTGTTTGAGAAGTCAAGGGTAGGCTCTGTGCTCCACTGAATCTCTGTGACTCCCATGCAAAATAGGGATTACAGTATCCACATGAGTCTTGTAATAATGATGATAATACTTTGCAGAGAACTTGTAAAATTTGATTGTATTTTCACTGTGCGTGCTGACTTCTTAGCAAGGGAACTGAGTGATTGTTTTCAGAGAGTACACATAGATAGCCTCAGCCCTGATACTACCACTTGGTATGGAAACTAAGTAAGATGCCACTCAGTCTGAGCAAGACTGGAAAAACCTGGGCTTTATTGTTGCTCGGCAATCTTTTTGTACAGGGTTTTACAAGGTGCTACACAGACGTGAAAAGCAGAATGAGTAAGCAGGTAAGGAAAGTCAATTTGTGCAACTAAAATACATAAAAACAAGAACGTTCAAGCAGATCTTTACTAGAATTTTTATTTATACTACTATCTGAATCCCAAGCCACCTTACCTAACAGCTTGGGAGGGATTAATTTCATTAAGGCATCAAGCCAAATTCTTTTTGTTTCTTGCTAAATACTGAAGGTCCCCCTAAAGATAAGCAGTCATTTGCACTCTGAACAACTTGCTTTGTAGGATAATTTTCAGTGGTAATTAAACCACTTCTTTGTGACCTCCATCTGCTTTTACTGAAATTTATTCCCTCTTTCATCAAGTGACTTTCATGCTACTGGCTGGAACCTACCAATCATCCAGCAGCCACTTAATTATGGGACCAATGTGCAGAGCTGTCCTGCTACATGCACTGTAGCTCTTGCAATGAAAATGGGCAGTGTTGAGCCTTGTGTCATCAGTATTCATGTACTTGCCTCACCTATATTTACATTTTGGTTTTGTACTTACAGAACTCTTCAAAAGCCTCACAGGCCCCCTCACCTTGGGGCGGCAATGGAAAGTGAGTATTTGCTGCTGTTTGGGAACAAGTGGTTCCAAGAGGGGGGAAAATGCTTTTGTGCCTCTAAAGTCAAAGGGCAGGCCATGGATCAGTGTTTGGGGGGCTACAGGTATGTTTTCAATACGTATCAGGTAGAAAATGTTCTTCTCAGCAACAGAATTGATCGTACAGCCTTGGGCTTGTTGGTGCGAGGGGCTCCCACTGGACTAGATCAGGTACCCATGTGATCCATGCAGAGTGGGTGGTAAGGAAGAGCTGAAACACACCTTCATCTGTGCAAAACCCCCTTAAGCTTAAAATCAGGCACGGTGGGTCTGTGCTGAATTCTGTGACAGTTTGCTTCTCAAGCCAAATGAAGGCCATAAAAATATCTGTTAATTAGCTAGCAAGTACCATGTCATTTTAGGAAGCCAAAGTAAAGTTAACAACCTTCATTGCAATGATTTTTCAATAATTCGTTCAGCAATGAAAGACCAATGAATATTTCACTGATATATGGTAAGTGCTGTTTAATAAAACTGAAGGCATAATAGTGGAAAAAATGTGAATGCACTTAGCCAATTATCAGTGGGTTTATACTAACGTTAAAACACCCTCACCTCAGCTATGAAGTCAGGGTGATGCAGTTATGATTTGCTGTTCAGTGGAGGTGCATTGCTGCTGCACCTTGCCTTTATCTTTCAGTGTTGCCACCTGACACACATTTCTCCTGCTCCTTTCACCTCACCACACATTCAGATGCAGGTAAAACAGACAAAGGACTTCGCCTTTCTTTCCACTTTTATTTGAGTAGGCTAAATTCTAGGTGAAAATTATTATTGTTAATGATCTCTTTCTGGTAGTTCAGAAGAAGAAATTACTATTAGCCCTGCCAAGGAAACAAAGTAATAAAACTGTAGAAGGGATTGAAGCTCAGCACACAAAGGACTGAAGTTTTCAAACAGACTTTTTCTCGATCAGTGCAAAACCAAAAATTCCAACATTTTGCTTAAAGGAAAATATTGTCTTAGATAATTCAAAATATTTCAGGGTGTACATATATATATGCACACACCCCAAGTACACAAAGTTATTTCAAAAATGTGTGTATAGAGATATTTAAGTATAGATTATAACACAAACTAAAGTGATGAAATAAAAAGTCTCTTTAAATAAAAACTTAAAAGATATTTTAAAACTGGAAAAGCAACTGCTAAATTGAATTATTCATTATGTGCCAGTTTTTCAAGGCTTTTAGATGTCAGTGAAACCTTGTATTGCAATAAAAATACATAAATGTTTACATACAGTTTTAGTGACAAAATAGACCACTGGAGCATTGCATCTCTTTTGTGCCTTAAGGAAGTGGCTTACACATAAACATTTCATGGAGCAGAAGTTATCCTTTTATTCCTGTCCTATAATAGACCCCTATGAAGTATGTGCTCTGCAGGTGATGACATCTCCCTCACTATTTTAAGGAGCTATTAGGTGTCCAGGATTTAGAATAAGTGGGTTTTGACTGGAGGAGAAAATTCTCGTCTGGCCACAAAGTAGGCAGCAGAAACCCAGCCTTCAGGTCAGCATCACTTCTAACATAACACCCAGCTGATCAGTCTCTTCCCACTAACTTTGGAGATAAGGAAGTAAAGCTCTGAAAGTGCACATCTCTGTCTTTTATTCAGGAAAGGAAGTACTTGACATGTAAGGATAACTGACTATGACAAGGCCTTGTTATAACAGCGTTATTGTGACATCTGTGACCCAACACACAAAGACCACAGTCTACACTCAGGTCTTCTGTCCCCTCTGTCTGGAGTCTCAGAAGAAAAGCTCTCCAGCTGTCTCAGAATTGCCCTATATCTCAGGTGTCTCCTGGTGGCCCCAAGGTTTGTCACAGGCCTGGTGCTGCCACTGGCAGCATGTGCCCTGCCTTCCTCAGGGCTACTTGCTCTACAGTTTCCTTATTCCCCTGCGACTTTGGAGCAGATGGGAAGATAATTCACACACCACATAGAGAGGCAAAACATTATCAGGGTATGGCACCACTGGATATGGAGCAGCAGCCTGGTTCAGAATGGGGAGACAGTAGGGTAATCTCAGATTTATTTTTTTTTAATAAAGCAAAACTTATCCATTGCCATGAAGTGTAGTCTGCTCGGGATCACAAACCATCTCAGCTTGGCTTACTGGAATTTCTGCCTATTCTTATTTGAAAGGGTTGTGAACCTCTACAAAGTTGGCCTGGGTTCCAGGCTGGCAATGAAACAAATTTTCCCTGGTTTCATTACAGAAATGTTTCCCACCTCTAGCGACAGAAAGCACAAAATACAGAGATTTAGTAGACTCACCGCAGTAATAATGGCTGTGCACAACAGGGTAAATCCAATGAACAATGTGCTTTATTTGGCAAAAGTGCGTCAGCTGG
Organism: Acanthisitta chloris; assembly: GCF_000695815.1. Classification (NCBI taxonomy): domain Eukaryota; kingdom Metazoa; phylum Chordata; class Aves; order Passeriformes; family Acanthisittidae; genus Acanthisitta; species Acanthisitta chloris. The sequence continues at coordinate 186,733 of NW_008665759.1, forward strand.
TTGTAAGTGGCTCTAACAAAATACTCTTGGTCTCCTCAGATACTTATCATTTTTAACTGCTCCCAGACCTAATCTAGTATAGTTCAGCTCCTCTGTACATTAAAGACACTGTGGTGTGTCAGGTTACCAAGATGTTTTGAGACTGAAAAATAAAAAGATTCACTCATTAGGATGTGCTTAAACTCTACCACATAAGCTGAATAAAAGGCTGCTAGCTGTCAAATTGATGTGGTCTCTAGCTCTGGAAAAAGAATGTATCACAGCAGCCTGTTGTTGAGCACAGGTAATAGTGGGGGCACTGCTGAAAATCTGCAGCAAAAGCTGTTACAATCAATGCCTTTCAGCCCAAGGCTGTGCTATGGTGGCAGTCTGTCCTGCAGCACCTGCAAGGTACCAGATCTGTGCCCATGCAGGACCATTGACAGTAACTTGTAAAGCCAAGAGCACAAGCCCTTCTATCCTGGGCTGTGGTTCAGACCCATAATGAGTCTGAGTGAGCACAGCATGAGGCATCTGCAGCCACCTGCCAAGAGAGGGGTTGCAACATCCCTGTCGTGGAGAGTTTTGGTGTCTTTGCTTCATGCAGAGAGTGCCAGGAGTGTCTTGGTCCTGCATCTGAAGTGTATTCCACAGCAAATAGAATGCTTTTGTTTAAGTAAGTGGTTCCAAATGGATGGAGTTACATCCAGCTGGGGACGGTCACCAGTGGTGTTCCCCAGGGCTCAGTACTGGAGCCAGTCCTGTTTCTTATCTGTAGCAATGATCTGGATGAGGGAATCGAGGGCTCTCTCAGTCAGTTTGCAGATGACACCAAGCTTGGTGGGAGTGTTGATCTGCTAAAGGGTAGCTCTTGTTGCTTCTCTCAAGTAACAAGCGATAGGACAAGAGGAAGTGGCCTCAAGTTGCACCAGGGGAGGATTAGATTGGAGATTAGTAATCATTTATTCACCAAAAGGTTTGTGAAACACTGGGACAGGCTGCCCAGGGAAGTGAAGTCACCATGCCTGGAGGTATTTAAAAGAGGTGTGGATGTGGCACTTGAGGACTTGGGTTAGTGGTGGGATTGGCAGTGCTGGGTTAATGGTTGAACTCAATGATCTTAGAGGTATTTTGCAACCTGAACAATTCTATGACTCCATAAATTTTGAAATAGAATAGCTGTTTTGTGAGCATTGACTGCTGCACAGCTCTAAACAAGGGCTTGCTGTGCTGACCACTGCATTGCCTGCAGCCAGCAGGTGATTCCTAATTGCTGGTGCTAGAATTAAAGGAAAATCTATATTAGAACATTAGTACTGCACTAAGTAGGTAACTTAAAACACTTTTCTGTACAGAACTGTGCGGGTGAACTGTAGGCAATTAGAACAAATCTCCATAGCCTTAAAGAATCCTATAGAGATATTCATAATCCTACAGTACCCTCAGGTCCTAATACTGCTCTGCAGGGTGCTTTTAAGACTTGCTCTTTACTTATTGTGGTGACTGGTTTTGGAGCAAACTGTCATTGTGGTTTCCACAAAATTCTTTGATAATAAGCCAATATTGCACATTGAGTGTTTTCTAACTGCCATTGCAGCTTCTGGCAGCAGGTAGAAAAATCATTACAGCTATGAGATGCCTCTTTCTCTGAAAGATTGCTCTATTTTTATGATAGATTTTTTTTTAATAACAGGTTCATTTAAAGGGAGAATTAAATCGCTATTTATTTTCAATCATTCCCAGTTTATAAGCTCTCCTTTCTCATGAAATCAAGAGATACCACTGCACATTCTCCCCTGACTGGGGTGCAGAGTTACCTTTTCAAGTGTATTTAGGATGGCAGTGAAGTGGGCTGTGTGAGGGGAACTCACTCTCCCTTTACCTCTCACAGGAGCACAGAAACACCATCGCCCATGTCCCTGAGCCCGTCCCCCGTCAGCTCTGCTGGAATCAGCACGGGCACCGCCAGCTCCTCCTCAGCAGGGACCATCACCATCCCTCAGCGCATCCACCACATGGCTGCCAGCCACGTCAACATCACCAACAACGTCCTGCGGAGCTACGAGCACTGGGACATGGCTGACAAGCTGACTAAGGAGAACAAAGGTGCCCCACTCCACTTTTTCTTTGTTCCCTTTGGCTTATCAGCTTTAGTTTTCTCTCTGTTCTCTGGATTTGGACCCAGAACCACCGCATCTAAGAGCACAACTGTGACAGCTTGAGCAAACAGACCAAATCTGCTTGCTGGTCGCTGTAGCCAATGCTTATCTTCTCTTGTCAAGCACAGAGGGGGATGTGTAACACACGCTGAACATGGGGTTATCAGAGCAGCTGGCAAATAATTTAGCGAACATGAGCCCCAAGTGATGAGAGCTTTTGAGTCTGCAAATTCGTTCACAGTTTCAGCCTCTCGTAGAGCACTGAGGTTATTTTAAGACTGCTCTGTCGATGGGTTTAAGACTATTAAAATGCTAGCTGGGATAATAACCAAACATTAGATGTTATGTTTATGCAGTGAGTCCGATTTGGAGATGTCCACTGAAAGCCATGACCTTGACTCTCCTATGGTTGGATTGCAAATCTCCTTGTTGATTCCTAATAACAAAATGTAAGTCTTTACATAGTCGTTTCAGAGGAGTTTTGGCAAGCAGTTTTTGGCTGGGTTATATCTAGTATAGTGGAGTGGCTGAGATATAACTAAAGGACAAATTTGGCCTATTGTTTGCCAACTGTGAACTTCCCCATGATAATGTAATTATTCAGATTCCAGCTTTGGGCTTACACAAATCACTGAGAAAGCTTTCTTTGACACTAGAGGTACAGAGCCTAACTGGGAAATATTCTCGTCATGAGTTGGCTCATTCTCTTAAATTATAGTGAGATTTCAGATGGCTGACTTGTCCTGACAAATGTGCTTGCTGTATGCAGTTTGATCTTACTCCCATTAATGTCAGTGGCAAATTTCCACTGATTTAGAGAAACTGAGCTTTAGATTTATAGAGTTTTATGTCTGAATGGTGGGTCATAATGATCTATCCCTGGATGAGGAACAATAATAGAAGTTCTGTCCAGTCCTCCCCACTGCTTCTTGTCTTTGTTCACATTGATTAATTTAGTAGCAGTGCAGTCACTTTGGATTTTTTCCATAGCTGTATCCATTTTCACAAAATGTGAAAGCGATTCCCTGTCAAATGTACTGCAGAACGTTACAGAGGGAATGCAGAAGGATGCCCTGATAGGAGAAAGAGATGGCAATAATCTTGTAATTAGCCCTGTGTGTTGTGGAGTTGTTAAATGTTCTACTTGGTATTGAATCAAAATAGCTCAGGCATTCAGCCAGCAGACAGAAAATGTACCCAGCCACTGCGTTTATCTGTCCTAGAGCTGGATGAGAAAAGACCTGCTGACTCTCTTTCTGCATTTCCCTCCCTACATTCTTCTTTGTTCTCATTTTGATTTACGATCAATTAAACCCAATTCTGCAAAGCCATATAGGAATACTCTTTATTCAGATGAGCAGTCCCTTTGACTTTAGTGGGACTGGATGCATGAATGAGGGTTTCTCAAATGAGCAAGATGTCTAGGGTTGTGCCCTGTTCTTTCATATCTTGTTTCACAAACCACAGACGTGTTGCAGGGAATGGAAAGTTCATGTTACTTCAAATTTCATTTAAGTATTATAAACCATTGGAGAGAGATCAGAATTTCATACATACTATAGTGTGTCTGTCTTTACATTTTCTCTGCAAACATATCTCATTTCTAATTAAATAGTTGATTTAAAGTTGCATGCTTAAACAGAATTAAACTGCAATTTGAAAAATTCATAGTGTAACACAAAAGTATGTAAGAACTGCTGTGGTATTCTGCAGGGCTTCGTCATATCACACGATGGATTCTGTTTACAGAAGGATGTATTTAAGACAATTTGACGTGAGAAATGTTGCAGTTTCATGAAACCTAGATATAATTGTTTTAGTAGATTTTATCTGCACCTCTGAAATAATTCAAAGCACCTAAATCTTGCTGGCTAGGACAGAACTCCTCACTTTCCCCATAGTGATTTCTAGTCCACCTTTGCCAGCTGGACTGGCTGTCACAGTGCCCAAGCTCTGGTATGCTGGTGTGTGGCCTGTGGCTTCAAAAATGACCCATGATAACAAACAGGATAGTGCAAACCCCAGAGTATGCTGTGAGTCCCAGGTAGAGGACAGATCTCTTGGCCTCTCTCTCAACGGCTTGGGCAATCTGTTCATTTTTAATAATGAGATTTTTCTTTCCTCCTCTTCAAATAAGAATTATCTCAAAACCAACCAAACAAACCCACAAAGAAACCATGATTAAGATAAAAATTAATTTCCTTAAAATAAACAGATCCAGTCACTTTTGGGGTTTTTCTTGTGGTCAGCTGTCATTGTGTTTGTTGTCTTCTGATTCACAGGGTGTGTCTTGCCCAATATGTCCCTGATGAGCTAATAGGGATGGGTATAAAAATGTGGCCTAATAGCCTTTACCTCTGGGTCTTACTGCTGTCATGGATGTTTCTTAGGTCATGTCCATGCAGTCACAAGAGATTTCTTTCACGTTGTAGGAGCTGTGCAGCCTTCCCTTGTCCATGGCTGTCAGCTTAGGTTTTGTGCTCTTCTAAGTATGCCTGCATGCTCTCAGTTTGGACTTGACTCATGTCCAGCTGGCTCAGAGCAGGAGACAGAAGCCTTTCTTTGTCAGCCTGACAAAAGATGTGCCATTAAAATAAAAATGCATAGCAAGAGGGAGAACAGCAGAACTGTGACCCGCCAAGCTGATCTGGTTTCAAAAGGAAAGCGGGAACATACTGCCCGGTACTTCTGGTGGAATTTCCCCTGGTTGGTAGAGTTGAAACTGTGTGGGAGAACAGACAGAGTTTGTCATATATCTGCATCTGTAGTGGACCAGACTAAATTGCAGACTCCCATGGCCAGACTGCCCATGGGCTGGTTTGTGTTGAACTGCCTAGTGTGGTGGTGTTCACCATTTATAACATAAAACTCTCAGCTGACTTTACAAGATCAGATCATTTTTTAGGCTTCCAAAGATAGAAGCACTTTCTTCTCAGTAGAAAACTATCAGCTCAGTAGTGAGCAAGACCTGTTCTCTCATGCATAAATTTATAAGTGGCTTCAGTGCTTGTAGCTAACGTCAAGAAACGTTAAACCGAAATTAGACTTTAAGGTGAATTCTCAGTGTTTAAAGCAATTATTATTTATTTGAGCCTAGAATGAGATCTCTAGAATGCAAGCAAGATAGTGCATTATTTCACTTCTAAATGTATTGATTTTACACTGGTGGAGGGAAATAAAAGACAGAGGAAGGAAGATTAAAAGTAGCTGCTGGCTGCAGCATCTGAACGGCTCTGGTGCTAGCCCTGAGCTCTCATTATGCTTGCCTCCAGCCAAATCACTTTGTGCTCTGATACTGCTGTAGCTCCCAAGCTGACCAGGGTCAGGCTGTCAATACTTGGATAGAAGACCTCAAAGCAGCACTTACTCGCTGAAGAAAGTACTGATAATGATTTTTGTAGGCAGCATCTGCTCTCCGAACTGCAGCCAATAGTGTTAGCTGGCTGAGTGCCGCACACAGGATTTTAGACAGGGTGAGAGTGTAAGGGCTCAGCCACTGTTATTGTGATTGCTGGTTCTTATCTGAGCTCTGAGGGGCTTTAACTGAGAGTGGGCTCCCACTTGCCTAAATATAGTATAAGTGTTGTGTATGTGTGAATGACTGTGCCCCAGCAAGCATAAAGACAAGCTGTGGGAGAATAGAGGACACAATTCAGTTCTCCATTGACAGCAATTAGGAAAGGTCTGTTGGCCCTAACAGGATTAGTCTTTCACCCAGAGAGCATCTAACACATGACATAAAGTAAACTGGTGTGTTTCTTCCTAACTGTGGCTCTCTGTTTAGTGACCTCCTGTTAACCCTTCCCAGCACAGAATCCCAGTTTTGGGATTCTTCCCCCTTATAGGTTCCCATCTCCTAGATGCTATTTTCCTGCTGGTCCCTCTCTCCTCTTCCTTCTCTCCTCCCATCCTACATATATCCTCTGGGGCTTGCAGCTGCAGCGGGATGAGCAGAGGGCCAAAATTGCTGCAATTTCAGTAACAGAAATTGGAGGGTGGGGAAAAGAACAAGCAAGGACTTCTGCAAGATCCAGACTAGCCCTTCATGCCCAGGAGAGGGTATACAGCATGGAAAAGGAAATGGTACATTTTATTGTCAGCTGTTTAAACCATGCAGTCAACAAGCTAATCTCAAAAAACTGACAGTGCAGATCATCAGAGTCAAAGGAAGACTATTGGCAATCACTCACACCATGTTGTGGTGGATTCCCAGCATGGATACTCTAATTTGGTCTGTTTAAATATATTGTTGCCTTAGTTTAAATTCTTTCCTACTGACCATGTGCTCATGTGCATAACTGTCTTGAGAACTCATTAATTGCATTGCCGCTACTGAGTGGGAAATCATGGTAATACCTATTTCTGTACCATTGCCTGAAACAATTGCTTCTGTTTCTTGTGTATTGCAGAATTCTTCGTAGACCTGGACTCAGTGATGGGACCCTTAACACAACACAGCAGTATGACCAATCTGGTTCGTTATGTTCGCCAAGGACTCCACTGGCTCCGCATTGAGGCTCATTTGTTGTAGTGACTGCTGCCCTGTTCATAACATCCCCATTCTTCTACCTCTACCAGCGCAGAGACGATCACTGGTGGAACTCCACTCATTTTTGGAAGTTTATTCATGTAACTTCATTTTTATTGCCTTTTTTAATATCCTATCTATTGGAAGTAGAAGTCACCATAAATGAAACTTATGACTCAAGAGCAGTATGTGTTGTACCATCTAATCATTTTCGACAATTTTCTATGCCTTGTGTCTCCTGGATCCTGCCATCCTTATGTGCTTTATGGAACGGTACATTCCCTGCAGTATTGTTTTAAGTCCATGCTGCCTTCAAGTGAAAACAAAAAAGCACTTTGAGAAGATATGGATTCCTGAGAAATAGTACAAAGCGTCTTAAATATTTGAGGGTATATATGAGAAGCCCCTTCTGAAATAAATTAGTAGAATTTATAGCTATCCATTCAAAATCATGTTCTGAACCTGAACCAAGATTTTCGACGCTTAATTCTGGCATCATTACCTGACTCAGTACATTCCTAAGATTTCATACTTCCTATAGGTTTAATCTCTAAAAGAGAACATTGAATATCTTACAGGTACATAATGTAAGATCACCAAAGGTGTTAAGAGGTGAAAGGTTGAAGGAATGCCTCATTAAAGAATGATGACACACTATGCAATGAGGTTTTGATATTCCATTCTTCCTGTTTATTGTTGGCTTAATAATTTCAGTAGGCAGCAGAATTTATTGCAGTTTTTAGGCAGTTTCAAAATATTAGCTTTCTTAGTCTTATCTACCATTCCTATACTAAATCTGTGAGTTTCTTTCCATTTTACTATTTAGTCTCAAACAAATACTCATCCAAGATTTTTCTTCATCGAACAATCTCTCCTTGCATAGTGACTCAGTGAAAGCAGATTTTAACAGGACTGCTGCACTCTAAGCATTGATATTGTATGTAAAAGTCCATTAATAAGTGTATGCAGATTCTTCATGAAACTATCTAGAAGTTTAACTAACCAGCTACTGTTGAAACATTATAATTCCATGTGGCATCAATTTTCACCTGTTTTGTTCATTTCAGAGCATTAGAAACAAACAGTATTATCTTGCTATCTTGAAAACAATGTCAAATTAAATAAAATCACCAGATTTACCCAAAAGCAATATAACATTTGTTTAATAATGGCCATGAATACTTCAGTCAGATTACCTATTTTCCAAGCTCTGCATCTGTTTACCCATGCTGTCATGTTTTGGACCATTCCTCTAATGCGTGAATAATAATGAGACAATTCAGATAGAATTTCAAAGCAATTGTGAATAAATTGCACCATTTCACATTTGCTCTTTCCTTTTTTTTTCCCCCTGTTATAAACTGCACTGCTCTTCTGGTGCCACTGCAAGAAGCGCTGGTGCATGAAACAAAACAAAATGAATTTATATCAATAATTCACAACACTTTAAATGGTCTCATCTCATTCTTGATATAACGCCTGCATACCTTACTGAACTGTAAATTCCACTTCTATAAACAGAAAATGCTCATAGCAATGTAAATATTATTCTGTCTCATCTCATTGAAATAATACAATATGTGTATTAAATGCCACCCCGATATTAGTTAATTGCAATTACCTTCTGCTATATAAACCTGTATATCCTTTAATCTGGTGAGTTATTGGATTCTACTCTCTGGATTGTGACCAGATAAATAGGACAAATTTGCATTCAAAAGGTTCAGACTGTTATGATTTTTAGAGCAGGCCTTGGATATTTGCAATAAGAGCAGTATAAGGACTCTGCCCAATGCACATTTAGGACAAACATTTCTGTAGCTGTTGTATATTAGCTCCCTGTAGTCCTACCTTTTCTTAAAAATCAATAATTCCTAATGTTTTGTTCCACAAGAATGTATTGTAAACGTAGCCAACGTGCGTCATTAGAGAAATCATCCAGTTTAGGGTTTTCTGCAAAGGACATTTGCAGAACATGCACATCCTGTATTATCTGCACATTCCTGTTCCTGAAGTGGTCGATACACCCTTATCTGTTCTCTGAGGGTTTCGGTAACATGGCTGAAACCTGAATCTGACAGCATTTGCCACACTGATCTGGCCCAGTACCTAATGAATAAAACCACAACAGTGAGAACTATTCAGAAATGTAGATGAAAGGTGGTTGTTGTTGGGTTTTTTTAAAAAAAACCCTGAACACTTGAAATAATTTTTTGACAGGTTGTGTACTTGAGATGAAGTAGTGTTGGGCTGGTTTTGTCATAAGCCAGAGTTTTCCATTCTTTTTACAAGTAACTTTTTAGTCTAATAAAATGCATTGTCATCACTTGTTCCTTTAATGCAGCTTGAAATCCTAGACTTCCTTGCATTTACAATGGATAGCTATGTCTGGAAAGACAGTCTTCAGACACAAGACTGTTCAGAGTTAGTGCAGTCACTCAGTGAAGACAATGCATTATCTTTCCGCTGTTGCTTGTAGTAAACAGGCTTCTATTACTAAATTTACCCCATGCTCACAATCTTTTGCTTAAACAGCTTAAGGAATTAGCCCACCTGATTTTGTATCCTGTGACTTAGGTTGAAATGTAGGCTGAATCAATGGCATGATTATAATAAGTCCAGCAGTCAAGTCTAGGATCACAAGCCAACTTACTATTTAGCAGTCTTGTTTCAAAAGCGGCTTAGAAACAAATTAAATATGGAGAGTGAATTACCGTCTTATCCCTGGGGATGATGCTTCTTTTGGGTTAGTTATTAAGGATTATTGCACTTTTACAGGCACTATATTCATCTCATTTCAATTGCCAACATGTCATCTTTGTGGAATCATTTTACCCCTTAAAATATTACTTCCAGCAGAGTTAATCAAATGAGGTTGGTTGTTTGTTTCAATCCATGGGGAAGCAGCATGTTTGTGCTTGGGCATTTGCTATGTCTGCACTTAACACTGCCCAATTCAGGCTTTCAAACTCATGAACCAAGCACCAAAAAATGACAAGATTGGCTTAAAATTGTGGGTTGTTTTTTTTAAAAAAAGAATAAACTCTTTGGTTCTTGTATTGCCTTCTGGATACTGAGCTTTGAGACTGATTTCACAACACTTTTTCAGGCGTTTGCCAAGCATGCTGGGGACCAGAGATTACACATTTGTTTTTACTAATGATATTCTGGGAGTCTTGATTTCTGCAGCTGGGATCTAAGAAGGACACCAAGCTTCATGAAAGATTTCCAGAACTGACAAGACTGTCATTTGTGACTCATGCTTGAGGAGGTTTGGAGCAATATCAGTAGTTCAGCAGTGAAGGGAGCCGGCCAGTAAAGGCTAAACACAAGCATTTGGGGAGCTGCGTGGTCTGAGATCCAAGGGCAACAAAGTCCTAAGTGCTCAAGCAAGGCATTTACATAGCACTTAACCTCCATGTCAAGAGCAGCAGGTCTTAAGTATTTGACAATGTGCAGGCAGAATATCTTGCTCCAAGTGCAGTGCCTCAAGCCATGTGATGTGTGTTGGGTCCTCAAGAGCAGGGATTGGCAGGAAGGCCTTTTTGCTGATACTGCTGGTGGCAACTTTCACAACTTGCTTCTTATAGCTTAGTTTCACTTTTGCTTACATGGTCTTTGACTTTTAATTATCTAAGTAATAATAATAATTCTCTGTGAATATATTGCCTCATTTATAAATAATCTCCTTTGAAAGAAAGGAACAGGTCTGTTGATAGCCATGTGGGCTTTTTAAAAAAATAAGATTGAGATTGTCATTCTTCCTAAAGAAGCAAAATCTGAGAATTGTATTTGAGCCTTAATTTCCATGCTTTTTTTGATTACACAGATTCTATTATCTTCTTCCATCATAACAGTTTAGATTCACTGATGTTTTTAGGCACTTTGGAAGAAACATTGTGTTTTATCAGCATTTAATGCTGTCTAAATCCAGTTACTAGTTTTGATAGTACAACTTAAGAGATGGCAAGAATGGGTCTGGTAAGAATTCTGACTTAAGTACTAACAGACTGCTTGAAGTTCTGGAGAAACTCCACAACACACAGCATTGAAACAAGCGTGTGTGTGTGTGTGTGTGTGTGTGTGTGTGTGTGTGTGTGTGTGTGTGCACATATATAAGGATTTCGATGTGGATTTGCAACAGAAAGTCCTTGCTCATTACATCATAGCACAGGAAAAAAGATACGATAGCTGTAAACAGAAAACACTCTTACAAATACTGGTGGTAGCAGCATTGTTCAGGTGTTCTCTGTCGTTTCTGTATAGTCCTGTTTGCATCTACCTTCTCTTGTAGGCAATGAAGGTATGACAGAAAGTAGCAACAACTCTGTCATCTTGGTCCTGTGGTGGCTGAAGTCAGTGTCCAAACTGAATGTGCTGTCAATGTATTGTTTTTCAGGTTAGCTCATTTGCCGTAGACCAGTGTCTTGAAGTTTTAAGAAAGGCAAAATATTTCACAAGTCACCAAAGAAAATTGGTTTGTCATTTTGAAGTGTAGAAATGTCCCATCCATAGGCTGCAGACCAAGAGGTCATTGCCAAGGGCCTTTGCCTCTCGCAGCACCTCCCTGACCTCACCAGAGTGCACTAGGAGTGGGGCAAAGGGGATGAAGATGAGAAACCAGTCCATTGTCCTTATGACATCTTCCAGGTTTACCTTACATGATGTTTTATAAATAAAAATAAAAACAAGTCTTCTTAATGTTGGGAGGGCTCAATTCCTCTAGTTCCAATGCTCCTCCTGGACTTCCATGATATAACCAGAGCACTGTACACACCATGCATATAGGCATTCTCTACTGTCTAATGAGATATATATGTTTGTATCTCACTTGATATAGTGGCATATTTTAGTTATATCGCTTGATATGTATCCTATGTGTATAGGCTAAAAGCTGTTAGGCTCTCCTTCGTTATTGAAACCTCTCTGCTACTGAATGCAAAATGTTCCTGCCTCACTTAGAGAGTAGTCATCTTCTCCAGTATTCTTGTCAGACCTGCCTTTCTGATGGACACAGTAGCTTTACTTAAGCCATTTTGTTTCAGAAATGTTTTGTCTTCCAGGATCAGTGTTTCTGATCATCTCACACTGGTTTAAACCCCTGGTGATATATGCTGAAGTCAGGATAGACTGAGTTTGGATCTTATGTACAGCCAGGGGGGTGATGTGGCTCTATAGATAGAGATGAGAGCAAATTCATGTGCAGATGAGTTACTGCATGAAACTGGTGTCAGATGAGAATCAAACCTGGCCGCATCAGGGGACAGTGCAACAGAAACACGATGATGACAAGCTGTTCCCAGAACCACGGGGTGTGTAGCAACATATCAGGCAGCTCGTTGGCACTGTAATCATATTAGGCAATGGTAAAGATGTCAAGAGTGGTTTAAAGAGACTGGGGTGAGCTGGTATGGTCTGGCATTATGAATTTAACCTGTGTGTGCTTCTTGGGAAAGGGGATTCATTACTGTTGATATGTCCTGCAAAATAACACCTATACCATGGTGTGCATTGAAATCAGAGTATGTCACCATCCCATCCAATTCTTCAATTCACCTCAGAGTGCTGCCATTGGTCACAGAGAGCTAATTCTTGTCACTGCCCTGAAGCCACCATGCAGTTAAACTATTTTTATTTTTTCTACAACTCCAGCAAGAGCCAAGCCCTGGGGCCCAGTGGCCAGCTCAAGTAGTGATGTGTGACCTGATGTTGCCTACCACACTCTGTGGAGCCACACAGAGCTCCTTGAGCCCTCAGCCTACACTGGGTGTTTGTTGGACTATCACAGGCTTGTGCAGTGTGAATCCCCACATAGCCCTGTCCACTGTACTTGGGGACCAGTGCTGTGCCCAATAGGACTGAGGGACCCCAGCCCCACCACACAGGTGCGACAGAGTTGTGCCTCTGCATTGCTTTCAGGTCTTGGTCCTTTGCAACTGCAGATGGGACTGGGATTGGAGCACTCACTTATACTTGCACTGCATCTGGAAGCACCAAACAAGTTGACAGGAGCTGTACATGCTGTAACAGCACAGAACTCGGGCAATATCCACTGTATGCAGAATTGCAGCTTAAATTGTAGTGTCCACAGGTCCACTTGTGCTTACAGGACTCCAACTGAGTTCTACTAATGCCAGTCATGTAAGTCACATGAGTGGACAGTGCAGCTGTTTGAGACTTGCTTTCTTCTTTGATTTTAACTGAGTTTCTCTCTATGCAAGTTCCATAAGCTTTCTGTGCTGGATACAAATTTACTCACAGTTGTGTGAGTATCATCCAGTTGTAATACAATTGAAAGACCCATTAAGTATAGATAGACCTAATTTCCACTCAGTTACTTCCTTCTCTGAATTAGAAGGAAGGTCAGATTCTGAAGTGAATGTCATTATTTTGTTGGACAGCAGTAACTACAATGGACCAAACTTTGAGCAAATGTAAATGTAAAGTAATTTGGCTCAACTGGTGGAATTCATGGCTCCAAATTCTGCTGTCACGTGGCAATCATGCAAGTCTTATGGAGCTTCCTGAGCACTGTTTATCAAAGGAGAAACTGGTTGACAAAAATGACATAGCATTACTGGAGTTAAGTTTATTAGGCCAGAACCTCAGTTACATTAACCCAATTAATTCAATGGAATTACACCTATTTTTGTTCTGGCTGAGCACTCACTTCACTGAAAGTAGTTCAAGGTCTCTGGACTAGTGCTGGAATAACTTCAAGCAGACTTGCTCTTCGACCAGGCCATGTGTTGATTCAGCCCTTGCTCAGGGAAACCATCATTGACTTCAGTGACAAGTAACACGGCGTTACGGACGTGGAGAAGCTTTGACCCAGTGGCAGGAGGCATTTACCCTTGAATTTATGTATGAACTGAATAGTAGATAGCAACACAAAAGTTTTATTTATAACAGAGGTAGAGCACAAGTTCCTCAGCTGGTGTAAACTGGTATAGGATACTGATTTCAGTGGAGTTAATCCAATATGCACACACCGAGGAGCAAACCCTCTAACCCCAGACTAATTTTTGCCAATATATCTCTATGCAGATAAACTCCCAAAGCTTTTATCATCATGCCTTTTTACTGATCATGCCAATGAAATGATTAATGCACCATAATCCTTGCCTGTAAGGAAATACTGTACTTTGCAAAGCTATGCAGTATACAGCAGATCATAAAACTGCTTTAGACCACACAGCCTGAAATAGTGTTATCAGAAACTAGACTAACAGAGCAGCTTTTTATCTGATGTTGATTACACTTCACTCTGCACTTCTACTGCTGAGAGTTTTACATGTGGACTGAATGATGACTGCACGTTTCTGATGACTGTGGGCCGAAGCTTCAACTGATGTGCCTCTAAGTAGCTCTGTAGATGTCAGTGCTGATTTACACCAGCTGAAAAACTAGTCCTCTCCCTTTTCATACTGTGCTGCATGCCCTAATGCAGCTTTATAAATGCACACTGAAGCTGAGTGTATATTGAACTATTCTGATTCAGCACCAGATAATCCCTGCTAAAAGAATTGGAGGGTAATTTCTGCCTTCCATCTAGGCTTGCATATGTTTTGGTTTTAACTAAAAGGCATGTTGCAATTTCATTACCTCTGAGTTTAAATATTTACTGACATCAGCATTAACTTGCATAGAAATATGGCAAATAAATTCAAACTTGTCTAGAGATGGAATCTGTTACTTTAGTTCAAAGACATTGCAGCAGGCTAAAGTGGTTTTTCTAAGCCAAATGGGTTTTGTACATTTAAAAGTCATGGCAAATATTTATCTAGGCCCAATTCTGCTGTTCTTCCCCTGAGCATCCTAGTCGGCAGGTTGCTCACTGAAGTCCACAGGAGTAGCTGTGTGAATTAGTGCTCAGCACATAGATTGCAGAATCAAGCACTGAATATGTTAGTTTGATGCAATCAAGGGTTTAATTTTAGCCATATGTATCATTTGAGGACACTTAAAAATTATGTACATTTTATCCAAGCTGACAGTCCTTGTATTTCCATAAAATACTGTATAATTTATTCCTGTCTGTATTTTTGACATCTCTGGATTGCATATCTTCTACTGAATCTTAAATGCTGTTTTTTTAAACCCACTTTCAAAAGGTCTAGGACATATCATCACAGAATTTGAAAACAAGTCAGAGATCTGGTGATGTTTTGCTTTGGTTTTGAGCTCTCATTTGGTTTGTGTTTTGTCTTTGGCTGTGGTACTCCTGGAATTTTTAAAATGGCTCAATTGAAGTTGCTTCCTGTCTTCTGGGAAAAAAGCAAGATATAACTAAGGTTCAGGAAAAGTAATCCTGGCAAACTCTGTGTGTTTGCTGTTTCTAGCTGTCCTGATTTTTTAGCCCTGCCATGTTTGGAATAGTCTAGTGTGTGCATTCTCTTGCTCACCATTTCTGGCTGTTGTGGCAAACCCTATTCTTCTTTTTTTTATTTTGTTTTGTTGTTTTGGTTTGTTTGGGTTTGTTTTTTGATTGGTTTTTTTTTGTGTGTGTGTATGCACATGTACAATTAGCCAAAATATCAGGAAAATTTATATACGCTTTCTTCTGGTTCCTGGAAATAGAGCAACATTATGACCTTACGGTCTTCCAGCAAAAGTCAGATTTGATTTCTGCATTGCAGTGCAACTTAATTAGCTATTGGAATTAGATTACGGTTTACTAAATGGCCTTTTACCTTACGTTCTTACTTTTTATTTACTATTGAAGTAGCCTTTTTTTCTCAAGTGTGCAAGTATCATATCAATAACCATTGCAATTCCACAAGGTGTCTTTGTTCTGAACAAGCATGTTATTCTTGTAAAGTTTTAAGTATAAGTTAAGATGTTTTGTACAGACCAAGGTAACTGTTAAAATGTCAAGCAATTACTGAAATGTTGTATAGTTATAAAAGTTTGATTTCTTTTGCTTTATATGTATAAAATTGTATCTTGCCTGTTTTGCTTTGTATTTCCAACGTGTTGCACAATTATGCATTTTGTTTACATTTGTTCCTTCTTCAGAAAAAAAAAGAAATAACAGTAATACTTTATGTACAAACATTTTAAATGTACTTTTGTTGTTTTTAAACACAATGTCTCTGTATAAATAATATTGGTTGAACTGGTACATTTGTGTCTCTCATAGAGGGATTAATTATACTGCCAGTGCATTGAATTATTTAAAAAAAAAGTAAAATAAAATTTTTATGAAAATGTAACCCATTTTATCACTATAAATTATTCTGTCTTCTGCTATTTTCTCATTCTCCTCCCAGGATACAATAAGTATGGTACAGTAAGTACTGTTTGTGGGAGAGCTGTCATTGGTTTTAATTTTTAATCAATGTGTTTGTGTCACTGCGGCAACTTAAAATGACTTGATGTTAGAAAATAATGTAGTGCTGATACCAGCTGTGAGGTAACAGATCAATAACGTGCATTCCCCATCCCTGAGGGGCCTCAGCTGCGAGACAGCAGCCGAAATCCTGTCTGTCCCAAACCCAACCTGCGGAGCAAAGGGGCCAGGCTTCAAAGGAGGGTGTTTTTGGTTGCTGGCTGACAAGCAGCCCAAGGCTTTGGCATGACTAAAGTGGTGCAATTCAGCGTGCTGACCCTCTGCACAGGGGAGCGTTTGTCCCCAGGGGCCTCCCGGGATGACAAAACTGGAAACGCCAGGTTTCATATCATCATTGCAGAAATAGCTCTAAGAGGCAGTGCCAAGAATACCAGCTCAAAAGAGATGTAAAAAGCTCTCAGGAGATGCTGAGCAGCATGTGATGTGGCTGCCCCATGCAAGGCTGAGCACTCGGTGCTGCTGCACACAGAGCAACTGAGGTCACGCTGCCTGCTGGGCAGGGACGAACTGCAGTGCTCCCAACACAAAGTCCATCTCAGGCCACTGTCTCCAAGCAAAAGAAGCCATCTCTGTGGTTTGCTCTATGGCCCCTCTGCACTTACAGTCCTGCTTGGAACATTTTCATCTCAGTCTGGAGAGTTGCCTGCGCTGGAGGTGCTGCAGGGAGGCATGGCTGGGAGGCAGCTGGCAGGGACATCTTAGCCCAGACAGTGTCAGGGTGGTGAGTCTGGAATACAGATGGTATCACAGAAGGATGCCTGGAGAGCCATACCAGTAGGTGTTAGTCTGGATGTGAGGCTGAGTATCTATTGTGATGTCCCGCTTAGAAGCTGGTATCTTCCAGCTTCTCAGCTCAACTCTGACCACATGAAGCAGCTTTAAAGCTCTCTGGTCCAACCAGGCTATGGCTTTTCCAGTGTTCATCATCCCTCTTGTGTGAATGGTTTCCTGTAAAGCAGGTGCTAGAACCACAGTCCTTCTTAGACATAAGTCACTTCAGAAGGCAGTCTGGAATTTGGAGCTCGCTGTCACATCCTCTCTGAATATATCAGATAGAGATGTCTTTTGGGTCAGTGGGAGGGAGGGCAGGTCTGATGCTGCATGTGCTGTTCACTTTCTGAGTCCTTTGCATCCTCTGGGTGTGCCCAAAAACCAGCTTGAAGCTTGACTTCAGACTGGCAGCTCATGTCATTCCCTGCCCGTGTAACTTTGTAATCGGCTGTGAAGTGTTCTGTGATCCCAGCTATGAATGATGAATGGCTCCACATAAACCTCTGCTTATACAGCTCTGCTAGGGCAACTGTTCAATTCACAAAAAGAAAAAATACTCGGGGAAAAAAAAAAAAAGGAATAATTATTCATATAGGCAGTACATGTGATTCCCACAGCAGCAGAAGGTGCTGCCCTGCTGATTAGAGGAAAAAGTGTCTCATCCAAGTATGGCAATGACAGGGGTAAGAGAAGATGAACATTTGGATGCTCATTTTCATACACGATTTCACAACAACCTCAGGCAAGGTGCTGTGTGCCCTATTCCCCAGCCAAGGAGAGGTATTTCCTCCCTCCCTGCTTGGGGCTGGGGCTGTGGAGTAGGGTGTTGGTAAGAGCTACATGAGGCTACATAAGGCTCAAGTGAGAGATGGAAGCACTACAGTTTGGCAGCCAGTTAAGATGATTTAACTGCACAACTCCCTGAGGAATGAGTTTGGCCCATGACAAGCTGCTCTAGACCATGGGATGTTTTGTTGCCAGCATGAAAGAGGATGAGCTTGTGAAGCCTTATTTACATCTGAAAAGTCTGGCTTCCTGAGGCCTGTAGAGCTAAGGAGTAGGAAGCATAGCATAAATACTGTCACTAAAAGGCTGAGACTCTCCAGTCCCTCCTACATGTTCCAAAAGGAAAGCAATATCAGCTCCACATAATACAGAGGAATTTCATTTAACAGCTGCATTTCAAAGTGATTTTAGGTATCCTTTTATTGAAAAAGGCACATGTGCATGGGAGGATTTTTTCCCTCCATACTGTGTCCATACGGTTGGAAGGAGTTTATTATAGCTAATGTAAATGTGTTCAGCACACAAACCACACGTGAAGCTAATGTTAAACAGAAGTTCATAGTCATATGAGCTGCAGAAAAGCCCCTGTTGATATTTTCAGGCATGTGTGTAGACTGGCCTTCTGAAAGAGACATGTTCTCTCTTTTTGAAACCTGTACACTTATGAGCACATAAGAACAGTAAGCACAAGGGATGAGTTAGTAGGTCAGACCTCAAGAACTGGTCTGCAGAAGAAAATAGATGACATGACAGCAGCATTTGCCTTCCTTGGCAAAAAATATTTGGCAAATTCGGGCAATAACATTTAGGATCAGTTTTCCTCAGGTTACCTGTCAGCCATCTGTTAAACGAGCTTTGGCATTGTTGTCAGCTGCTTTTTGGTTGTTTCTCCAACATGAAGTTGTCCACTGCCCCTGGGCTCTATGACTGTTTTGCTGGATTCAGTGGTGATTTGCAGCTGCCTGAAAATGTGGCTGCTGCTATTTGTAGGATTGCATGAAGATTTGCTCAAGAATTTACATTTTGAAAGGAAAATTTGAGTGAAAAAGTTAAAAAAAACCCAAAAGCCAACAGACACCACTGCCACCAGCATTTGCTCTCCATTTCTCAGCCTGCTCCAGGCAGACAAGCTTCACCCTGTTGGCAGGGGGTACCGTGAGAAATGTGTGTGGCTGGACATGTTGAATCTACATGAAAATGCTCCATTTTCTGCTCTCTAAGAGAGTTGAGTCATACTGCCAGAGCACCAGGGTGCAGATTCCCTCTGCCCTGCCACCCTTGGTGAAACCTCAGTGCTAACCACTCAGTGTGCCAGCTCTAATCTGGGAGAATTAAGCCCCCGAGTGACTGCCGTTTGAAGGGTAATTCTCACCTGTGGCAGGGGCTGTTGGAAAACTCAGCATGCCCTGAGTACCCTTTAGCGCTGACCCCAGGCTTTGGGCAGCATCAGGAGCCTTGCTTAACTCTCCATCCCAAGTAATTTAATCCTCAAAGAGCTGTAACAGAGAACAAATTCTGCAGCACTTTTTTCTTTTTCTGTTTCGTTTTGCTGGGGTTTTTTCCTATTTTTTTTTTTGGTTTTTGTTTTGGTGGGTTTTTACTTTTGGCAACTCTACATTTGCTGTCTATCAAGCAGGAACTAAATAAAAAGGCTGTTATTGTGCTTCCAGCTATCAATTTAAGAGCAATCACCTATGTGTTCAGGATATGCTTGCAGGGAATTATCTGCAATGAAAAGCTGCTTGCCAATCAGCCTTGTGAAACTCCATTGGCTTTATCTGTACCTGTAAGTGGATGTGACTCATTCAGTTAAACATAGCACTCAGATATCTAATGCCCTCTAGGGTCTGGGAGCTGATTAGCCAAGAGAAGCCTCCTCCAGATGGGTGTCCAGGTCATCCCCAGTGCCCCAGCCACCACCGCCACTGCTGAAGCCCTGAGCCTGAGCTACTATTCCTGAATGTCATCCTGTCTGGCATGGAGCCACAGTGGGAGATGGCAGATTTGCCAGGGGAGAGAACAAAGGCTTCAAAAAACATGACTAGGACAGGATGTGTCAGAGGAGCAATATGGCTGGGAAACTGACATTGGCATTGAGGAGCCACAGAGTACCTTGAAGGAAATACTTTCATATGGAATGTTCCCTAGCCAAGATGACGTGATGCCTCCAGCTTGGACCAAGCTGCATTCAGTGACTCTGCCCCAGGCAAAGAGATGAGTTTACCCATAAGGGCTCCTATGGCTGAAGGTCATTTGGGTGTCCAGAGGCTGGATATTTTGGCAGCAGGCTATTTTCTACACTACTCAAATAAATCCCTGGTGTTGGTTCAAGGACAGGCCCATATTCTTCATACTGCCTCAGTGTGATGGTGATGAGGGACTGACCTTGCAAGTCATCTAATTAGTTCTGTTCTAGGCAGGAGAGATCTCCTTCACTGCTCAGCATAGCAGGTTTCTCACTCCTCTGACACCAAAGTCCTTGTCACCAGTGGCACTGGGGATATGCAGATCCCCCATGGCCAGGGCTGTCCCCAATGTCATCCCAGCCCTGCCTAAGAAATGAGCTTGTTCAGCCAGTAAAGGTAGGCTTGAACCAGGCCTTACCAGGTGACATCAGTGGTCTGTTGGTATTCAGAAGGTTAAAGTAGATGACCACAATGACTAAAAATCTATCCGTTCATTAATCAGATCACCTGATTGCACCACAGTGTCTTCAGGAGAAAGAGCTGAGCCTAAATCCAGGTTATTTCACACTAACTTAACATGTTAAATCCTGGGGTAAGTGAAATCAGACTCTGGCCTTCAGTTTTGTAACACCAGCATGAAAAACAATGCAGCTGCATTGACCACTCAGGGTTTACAGGGGCGTAACTATGATTTCGCTGTCAAAACTGGCATCTCCTGTGGTGAATGCTGGACTCTAGGCCAACGGAAATGTCGCCTACGTGTCTCAAGGAGGCATTTCAATCTCAATCATCTCTGAATCAATCAATGAAGAAAAGCACATCTATGTTAATAATGAAGCACCGTGGGCCAGCGCACAGAGCTCCCGGTGCCTGGCACTGGGGCTGCCGATGTGTTGCCAGCCCGTGGCTCAGACCCCAGCTCTCTAATTGCCTCCGCCAGTGCTATCAGCCCCCCAAAGTTGCTGTTTGTGTGTGATTCCAGGAGGGTAATTTATTACCCTGAAGAGCCTGACTCTTCTCTCCCATCCATCTATATCCCTGTGTTACGTTGTTTATGTTAGCATAATCATTTCTCATGAAGAATGTCAATAAATGCTGGAGACAAAAGCAACACCAACACCACCAATAACAAAAAGCCCAACTGCTAAATAATTCCTAGAATGAGTTGTCAGAAACCTTTTATTTACTGATTCCGCGCATTTCATTTATTCCTGGCAGCAGGCCAACCTTTCTGACAGTTAAGATTTATTGATTTAATTGCCTAGGGTAACCATGCAATAAAATCATCTCAAAGATAAATTTTCATGGCACTGTGCAGCATTGAAGTAATTTTTCAAGTGCTATGGCTATATTTCTGCAGGTTACAGGTGCAAAATTTGCTTAAAGCAGAAATGTCTCATTATTGTAACCCCAGCACATCAGTGTGGTCCCTCCTGTGAAACTCTTTTCTTCTTTTCTTTTCCCCCCCTTTCCCTTTCTTTCTCTCTGTCACTGGCTCTTGCTGTATCTCTCCCCTCCATTTTTTTTAAGAGGTACATCGCAGGTCTCTCGGAAAAGAAATTATATTTTCTTAATTGGTTCATATATTCAATGCCCAGGAGAAGCGAAGCTTCAGTTTAATTAGTAGTGGGCTTAGAGGTTATTTACAATGTTATACAGAAGCATTTGTTTCCAGCTGTGAGACGCTTTTTAACACCAAGGCCTCACAATATAGCTGATTGCCATTTGTGACATTATAGTTTATTGAATCTTTAGATCTTTTTATTTACACTGTTAAAGGGCTCATTACAGTTCAGAACAAGGAGCAAATGAAAATCCCTGATTAAATCCCAGGTTAATGACAACATGTCTGAAGTCAGAGATAGTCTAAACTTTTAACAATGTGAAATGTTTCTTTCTCTTATGATTTATTTGGGGAGGGGGATGCTGTTCAGTTTCAGTGTGGGATTTAATGCCCTATTGCTTTGGCAGCCTTGGCAGCTTCTCTTGCCAGACCCAAATGTTTAATTCACTCTTCTGCCCCGCTGAGGAGATTTGGCCAAAGGCAGCTCCAAGGTGGTGCCAGCAGAATGTGGGCTCCCAGCCTGGCAGTGGAAAGACTGGCTGGCAGGCCAGCCATGCCAGAGCTGAGTCCAGCAGGCCAAATGTCACAAGATAAACTAGGAAACAAAGGAGGGGTTTTGCTCTGCCAGCCTGGCACAGATGCACAGTGAGGGCGGGAGACAGCTGTGCTGTGGAAATGCTGAGCTGTTGGCTCCCAGGCACCTCCTCAGGGTGACACTGTCCCTTGAGATCTGCCCTCCCATCAGACCCGTGTCGCTGTGTGTCAGTAAAGCCATCCCAGCACCTTTGAAGGTTGTTGGAGTCCTTAGCAGGGCTGCTGCCAGATTTGCCCTGCTGAGCTCATCTTGAATGACTCTTAGTCCTATGTGCCAGTGGACATTCCCCTACCCTGATCTCATTCTACAGACCTGATGCCTGGCCTTCAGCATCTCCCTGGGCACTCAGCACCACTCTGCAGCGTGGGCTTCTCCAGCTCT
Organism: Acanthisitta chloris; assembly: GCF_000695815.1. Lineage (NCBI taxonomy): Eukaryota > Metazoa > Chordata > Aves > Passeriformes > Acanthisittidae > Acanthisitta > Acanthisitta chloris. The sequence goes on from NW_008665759.1 coordinate 209,034, forward strand.
CAACTGCTGTTGCCATGTCTGAAGACCTGCCCATGGAAAACTTGTTTTCTGCAAGGGTACAATGAATTTCCAGCCTTGACGCTGTCTGCAGGGCATGATGCCTAGCCCAGTGGCTGCTATGCTGCCCAAGCAGCCCACTAGCCCTTCTCTGTAGTGTCTGGTGAGAGTACAGCCCAGAGCAGAGCACTGTCCCACCACGCTGCAGGACAATGCTTCTGCCTACATGGATGATGCACTGCTGAGCACTTCTGCTCCTGCTGCACTGGAGAGATGTACTGTACACAGATACTTCCCAGTAAAGCAGTCAAAAAAGACCCACAACAAACCCCTACACAGAAAAAATGCATAAATGATCCATTAAAGCTGAGTTTAATTTACAAGCAAGACAACTACATCTTTGGTCTGTTCATTTGGATTAGCTCCAAGACAAACAGCACATGAGATGTGTTCCTATCTCTGAGGGATAATTTGCTCCTTGTTACCAAAATCATACAGTCTGAGATGGGCAGATTAGTGTCTGTATTATCATTGTTAACCCATTAATGGATCAGATGGAGGATTTTTCAAAATAAACTTCTCCTATTTCAAATTATTAGTAATAAAATGTGAAATTGACTTCCTGGATTACATTTGCTGGTGGAAAAGAGAGCTTGGACCTGCAGATTTGCTCCACTGACAAGCTTGTGGGTCTCACATAGCAAACACTGACTTTAAAGTCCAGGACCTTTATGCTTGCAGTTTAACCTCTTTGACCTCTACACCCTCTGACTTGAGTCTTTCATTAGGTGAAATATGAAGGCAGGTTGGATACATTAAAAAGAGAATTAGTGAGAAGAGAGGCAGTTGAATCAATAATGTCAGTAAAGGTAGACCTATTTATAGAGAAACAATGTCAGCATATGATAAACCTGTGAGTAAATTGGCTGAAAGCCCAGAGCTTTGTACTGGTTTGGAGAGCTTGAAGGGATCTGAGCAACAACAAGCACGATCAGTAAGCCCAGGTCTCAAATGTCAGCCATGCCAACTCAGAATCAGAAAACCCAAAAAAAGTGTCCTAAGGTAGGAGAGGAAGGATGAAAGGATGAAGGAAAATGGGCATAGTTTCAAGTGTTGTCAATGGAAAATGCTAAGTCCTTAAGGCTGGGCAGTGATTGGGAAAGCTGATGTCCATGTTTTCTCTTTTTAAAACAAGGAGCTGGTCAGGCTGTGAGTCAAGCAGACCTCCCACCCTGCAACCACACATAAGCCTCCAGGCACCGAAAATCAATAGGCACCTCCAAATTCAAGAGAAAACCTGACCAGGTATTCAGAAAAATATCCCACATTTACTGACTGGATATACAACTCCCTCCACTGATCAGCAAGGGATGAAATTTGACAACTTCAGAGAATCTGGTTCACTCTAAGCAATCCAATGCTTGAGTGTGGCTTTTTTTTTTTTTTTTTAAAGGGAAGAGACCACTGAAAGCAATCTGAATACAATCTGGAGTCTATAGTCAGGTCTATAAAAAACATTGACCAGAAGCAACATCCTATTTATTTTCATTGACCCTATGGAAAGTCAAGGGTTGTGAGCTTCATTAGACTTAGGTTGATGTTGTAGACATCCTAAGGGTCTTTGGGGCCTACTGTGAAAAGTTGCATGCTGAACGGTCTCTTGGTAATTAGCATTAGGTGGAAAATTTTAAAAGAACTGAATTTCTGCTTCACATGAACATGTGAGCAATTCTTATTCTAGTTTCAAAGCACTTCTTATTCTCAATTATCAAAATTCTCCTTCTCTTCACCCTGACCCCAAAAATTCCAGTTTTAGGGTAACGTGCCTAGGTTCTTTCCAGAGCACACAGAAAACTTGAGACTGAGTTGCAGTATGTCCTTTGTTGTGTTTCTTTATGTTTTGAGATGGCTTCAGTGAAGTAGGACACAGCAGATGATGTGGGCGGTTATGTTTCTGCTTAACTAACTCCTTATGATACTTTTTTCCTTTTGCAATTCACTGCTGCTCTGGGCACATTGACAACCCAGGAATGTGAGAGTGCATGAAACCTGAGAGACTCAGGGCTGTAGGGGTAGATCAGAAATTGCAACCAAACCAAGAAGCCTTCAAGTAAATAAAAACCTATTAAGAAATAGAACTAGTGAAAAAAAAAAAGATTCAGTTGTGTACCATATAAACTGTCAGTTCCCAATAAACTAATGTAGGATGACATGGGCCCACACCAGTGCACACAAATCACTTGAGCCTTACAAAAAATCCACAGCATTGAGTCCTTCCAGGAGATCTCAGTCAATCTCCTTTGAAGTAAGTGGTCAGGTAAGTCATTGGTGAAAGTTTATCACATGGCCAGGCTTAGAGAGGCTTGTGAGTGGTGGTCTCTGAGAGCCACATCCTAAACCACACCAGGACTGCTGGTTTTGCTGCAGTAGACTGTGTTCAGTCTGGAACCATGTTAGCCCAACTCTGGTCACACAGTGAGTGTGCTAGATGTCCCAAATAGAACGTAAATAAAAAGGGAAAGGGCTATCAATCATGTTAAGATGCCTACTGACACATACTGTGCTCACACACATAGCATAAACATCTCTGAAAAGCACATTTTTAAAGAACCAGAATTACAAGCTGTTTCAAAACCTCTGCACTTTATTAACATTGAGAATGTGTCCTTTGATATAAACTCTTCTAAAAATGATTCAGATGAATTAGCACAGGAAAATCTTGCTGAGTTGGAAAGTGCTGAATCGGAAGCAGTGCAGTCAGTGAATAATGAAAGTAAACCATCATTCTGAAGTATGACTAATGGTGACATGGCCTGTCTAGAAGAACAAATAACCAAGACATACTACTTGGCCCTAAAACTGGGCTGAACATCTTTTGAAATTACTTCACCGCTGTATGAAGACTATTAACAAAACAGGAAACCCTGCCAACTTGTGGACTGCAAGTCCGATGAGGGAGAATTTCACTTGTCCACAGGAGAGACAGATGATTCACTTTGCAAAGGAGTGGGACTTATTACTCTTAGAGGCAATATTAATAGATCCATCCAAAATCGCCCATGGAACAGATCTATTGACGTTGCCAAGATCCTTAGCTGAAAAATGTGCAGAGAAACTTGAATCTGCAATGTAGAATGCTGCAGTGAAGTGATTACATTTTGTGGCACCTAAAATGCTTTTATCAAAGGATGACTTGACGAGACATCAAGATAGCTAAATGCTTAGGACTGCATGTCAATCAAAAACTTTCATGTATTATTCAAGGTGCAGACTTAGCTTCAGTGAGGCAAAGGGAAAATGCTAAACCAAGGCTTATGGAGAGTGTGTTTGTATAAAGATAGGAGATATCTTTTGAAATCTAAGTACATTCATTTTGCTTCTTGGGCTAGATGCATGAGGTGTGACTCTACCAACTGCATGGGGAATTAATTTGACCCATAGTGGCTCATTTAGGAGGTGGGGTAAATACATTGTCTCAGCATGGCGTGGTTCCAGGACCCAGTTAGAGCTGCAGAGATTTTCAGCTCTGTGCTGGTAGCCCAGCAGCTAATGGCTGCCAGTTGTAGTATGAAGTAAAACAAACAGCTTCCATCAAGAAAATGCCTCTTCTTTCCAACAAGAGGGCAAGAACAATTCAGATTTAGCACAGTGATCCACCATTTGAGTGGTCCCACACCAAAGGATACCCTCTACCAGCAGGATGGTACTCCCCTACCCCAGCATTTTAAACCCCTAACACTATCTCAGTGCTCATCCTGATCCTTAGCTTCTCTAGGATGGTCAGGAAATAGCCCTCATTTTCAATGATCTCCAAAGACCTGGTGTAGCTTCTTTCAGTGACTATCTCTGCACACAGACTTGGCTGCTGAGCACAGCAGAACACGAAGTCCTGCTCTGGAGTGGGACATGCAGTTGAACCAGATTTTTTTTTCCCATCACCAGAGATGTACAAAAGGCATGAGCCATATGCTCTGTCCTGTAAAGCTCCAGAATGACAATCAGACTGTAGCTTAAACAGCAAAAGCACCCTTTCTACAACAAATGAACAAGTAAAAGAGACAATTAATGTATCTCTAAGTCTTTATTCATCTACATATATATACATATATATGCACACATATACATGCGCTAACTGTGCCAGTGTCCTAAGGGTTACATGTCTAAGAAACCACGAAGATACACATTATACAGTCCAGAACTGGGCTGAATAATAAAATTAATTCATTAATTTATATAAAATTCCCAGTCATTCCGTTGGCATTGTTTGCTACAGACCTCTCAGAGCATCTGAGCTGAAATTATTTTTACTATGGAAGTGATTAAAATAGTGGCAAAACAATGTGACAAAGAATAAGGCAAAGAATCAAAGATGACAGAGTCCGAGCTTGGGAATAACCCACGGCCAGTCACACAAAGAGGAGGAACACATACTTTAACTCCTTCCCTCTGTGTGGCACAGCTGAAATATGGGGCATCACCTGAGAAAAGGACAGGGTCAAATTACTGCGCTATTAAAACCAGGAGTGAAACAAAGGTAAACACAGCTCATGTTTGATTTGCCGTCTCCTTGCAACTGTCTAATTGCCTTCTATACCCAAAGGTTTGCAAGGCAAGAGTGGAAGCATAATGAAAGAGAACTGCCTTAAAGATGTTAAATATGCCTATTTAAGGGGATAAAAGCAAATTTTCCTATAGGGCACATGTATCAATTAAACCTTTCAATGGGGACACCTCCCTTGAGCTCCCAACATTAGCACTGGCTATGTTACACAACTCTATTTATGCCTTTAGTTAATATGAAGGAGCAGTTACCACAGCAATTATTACATTTTATGGTGTACATAAAGTTCTTGATACAGTTAAGAGATAGGGTCAGTGTTTAAGCTTAGCTCAGCATTATCAAGCTTTCCTTCCTAGATGTTTTGAGGAAGGCCTTAACCTCTACAATATAATGAAGGACTGGAAAGTTGTAGGGTAATTTGTAGGAGAAAGGGTGTGCATGGGGATATATGCACTATTATAATAAGCTCAATAAATAATCATGTGAAATTGCTGGCATTTAGGACCCTCTAGAGAGGAGCATTCCCAGCCAGCTCCTGATCCCTCATACCCTGAGTAATTCCAGATTAAATCCAGTGACTTTGTGGAATAGTATGTGACCTCAGAAACCTACCATGTATTTCCAAAATGCATGTTAATTGGCTCCAGACAGCAGCAAGGGGGTTCTACATGGCTGCAACTGTAGGGCTTCAGCTCCTCCATCCCCAGGGTGGCTCAGAGGGAAAGTGGTGCAATGCCCAAATGGTCAGAGCTGTGGGAATGATGCAAGATGTCTTGCACTTGCATTTTATTGAGAGAGCCTATAAAATTCAAAATCCAGCTGTGCGGGTTGGTTCAGTCTGCCTATTAAAAGAGCGGCGTTTTCTCATGCCTATGATTGATATGGTTTAGGCACATCTGTGTACTCGCTTAACCCCCTTCCCTCCACCCTCTCCATCTCAAACCACTGCATAGACATGAAAAGTGGGAGTTTGTCTTTTGTACGTGAGGGTATAAAACGCTTCTTGACTTCTACTGAAGAACAATAAGTGGCAGTTCACTTTGAATCCCTCTAGATGCTAATTTTACCTTAGTTTTACCCAAGGAAAACATGGAAGCTCACACCACGGTAATCAGCCCTTTTTCTTTCTTAACCTCTGAGGCGTAGGAAAGGGGCAGCTTGGTAAAGTGACCCAGACACATGTTACAACAGATAATCAATGGCTCTACTAAAATGCATGTGAAAGCATTTCAAGCCCACATTTCAGTAAACATTCTCCAGAATCTGTGGCTATTTATCAAATATGAATGCACTCTTCAGAATGAGGATCTCATTTCCCCTGGTGTTTTTGTTCCAAAAATAATTGGAAGTGACAATACAGAGAAAGATGATGTTTCAACTTCATGTTTAAAATAAATATAAGGCTGTCATCAGAGCCAAGCTGTCTTGTGAAGATCTCTCTCACAGGAGTCAACAGGCAGCTCTACTGATAGAGAATCGTGTTCCATTATTGATTAGCTTTTAAGTTCTTGTTACATATTAGATTAGGATCGCTGTATGCATAGGGAATGAATAGCCCAATTACAGTCTAAAATAGCTCATCTCAAAGTGGTTTAGGATTTTGATATTATAGAAAGAATTTTAAGGAAATTATAGGGTTTATTAAGGAAGCCTTTAAGGCAGATATTTACATTTTTATTGCATAGCTTTTCAGGATGGGGAGGGTAAACTGTCCCTCTTTATATTGTATACAAGGCTGGTTTTAGCTCCCTCCCAAGTAGCTTTTCAAATCTTTGGGAGTTTGGGTTTTGCTATATTGGGGTTTTTTTCCTGCACAGAAAGTACCAGACTAAGCAGCCCCAGAGTTACACCTCTGGACTCTCCCAGTTTAAATGAGAGCACCCTGCACTGGAACTTGCACCAGGCTCAACAGTTACATTTAGTGTAACTGTTGAGACTCCAGGGCTTTTTTCAGAGGCAGTGACAGCTCCCAGCAGAAGCTGGCACTCAGATGCTCAGGACTTGCTACTTCTTACTCTTTTGCACAGAAAGAAAAATCTATGGGTGGTGCTAAAAGAGTCACAGATCACTGACATTGCCCCTCAAGGGCGCTGAGCATAGACAATAACTTGGAGCAGATTCAGGACTGATCAGGCACATCCCAGTTCTCAGCAAAGGCACCAACCCCAGTGACCAGGTCTCTTGTGGACACGGGACCAGCACTCTCATAGTACAGTACTCCTGAGACCTCTGCTTAATCTGCATTAGTGTTGTCAATTCTGTAAGACTGGAGCAGTTCTAGGGATTTATGCTTAATTTTCAAAAACAAGTAATATTTTTTATAAAATCTGGCCATCTTGAGGCTGAAAGATTTTCAAGACTAGGTAAGCAAGGCCACAGCTGATGTGTCTGGCAGCAATAACCTTCTTCAGGCAGGAGAGGGATCTGAGATCCCCAGTGCCCTCCTCCAGTCAGTGTTTTGTTGTCCTTGCAGACCCAGGGGTCATGCCCCCAGGGTGCTGCCTGGAGATGCCCTGGGCAGAGGTAAGGGCTGCCAGCACAGTCCTGTCCACTGCAGGAGGTCACAGCTCCCTGGCCTCCACAGACTAGCAGGGCTGCCATGTCCCACAGCAGAGCTGCCAAACAAGCAAAGGGGAACAGCAGCAGCACCACTGCACCTGAAATGCCAGAGACCAGTCTGGCTGCAGGAGAGTCAATGGCATATATCACACTTGGCACACAAGTCATTGATGGACTGTCATTGATGGACCTAGGGTGCCTCTGAGAGGTGCCAGCCTTGGGGACCGCAGGAGAGTGACAGACAAAGAGCTGCTTCTCACTGCCGCTGGTACACACATGCACACAGAGCCATGTCACCCTCCATCCTCCCTCACAACCTGAGTTTTAGCACCAGCTTTAAAGACCCCAGATTTGAAAAGACATTTCTCATAGTTGTCCAAAACATAGGCATCTTTCATTTCAAAATATAGTTTTGAACTTGGGTGGAGGAGTCACAGGAGCCCAAACACAAACCTCAGTTCTCCATATGCACTCATCACAGCACTGACAACACCACATTTCACAGTCTTCATTCCATATAACCACCATGGATATTTTGGTATAGAAGATAATCACTCTTTTTCTATAGAGAATTTCCAGCCTTCAGCAAGGTGGAACAGTTTTAAAAATAGATCTGACTTCCCCTCAAATTTGCCTAATTAATCATTCCCTTCATAGGTTAATTCAAGGCTAGCATTGACCACATCTCCAACAAAGCATGGAAAAGGTCACCAGAAATAGATTTCCAGGGCCTTGAAGGGATTCTGTGAGCAAATGGTTGCCACTATCCAGCACAGTAAAAATGTGATTAAAAGTAAAAGGGAGAACCAGGTGGGAGAGTTGCATGACCCCAGGATCTTTGCCAATGAAAAACCGCAGTGAAAACATTTAGTAAGTACTCTAGGCCCACTGACTCACTCCTTTTGGAAGGTAATACATGAAAGCTTTAAAGAAAACTTCTGCTCACTAAGCTGTACAGCACTGATAGATTTGTAATATTCATATTAGTCTGCCACATAAGAAGCCCAAGTTCCCATATTTTTCCATGGCTGCAAGCAATACAAGCACACAGAAATCTTCCCTTCATGAATGACAGTCTGAGTCCTCATATGTGTGTGCACACAGGGTCTCACTGGCTGCTCAGCTCAGACATCTCTCTTCCTCACTCCTCCTGAACTATGTGCTAAGATATCCCACATGAATTTACAATGTCTTTCCAAATAAGGACCAATTCTGTGAGGTGCTCAGTACAGAAGTTTAATCCAGGAAAGTGTTTATTGAACTGAGGCTGCCCACACATGTTTAAAATAAAACAAGTTCAAGACAAATAGTCTTATGCCCCACAAACGAACACTTGCTGGCTGCAAAATCCAAAATACAGCCCTAATAGTTGTCTGCTCCACTTTGTGCACATCTGCAACTTAACAGGGAAGTCTATAGCTTCATGCAGGAGAAGTACAGCTGAACTTAGCTGGGAAAACAGGATGGCATGGCTAGAGCCCATGCAGCTATTTTTTGAACCTGGGGACGCTCCTATGTGATGTGCACAGGAACAGCTGCAGATCCCAATGAATGGGTGGTGGACCTGCCTGGTGGACATCCAGAAGGAGTGAAAATAAATTACATGGACTACAGTGAGAGATGAATTACTGGGTCAACCACTTATTCTTCAATACTGTGAGTTCAAAGTGATCCTACAACACTGAGGAAATGCCTTCAGAAGTCCACTGGGTTTGCATCTTGCTCCTGCTGTAGGGAATGGGAATGTTACCGTTTGGTCCACTGAGACACACCCACCATCAGCCCAGCAGAAAGCCCTACCTGAGGTGCTACTTGGAAAAACAGATGGGGCAGGTAAAATCAGGCAGTCAGTGCCTTTCTTTTTCCAGAAGTAGAGATGGGGGATATCTGCATGGTATCTGCACAGCTCAGTGCAGGGATGTTTGGACATATGGAATTGTCAATCAGTCCAAGTCTGGATATCACCTGCCTCAACTGACCAGCTCTAAACTTGAACTTGTGGAGAAAGGCAAGGCTTATTAGCCAAACCTCAAACACTGCATCAGTGCCAGCAGGCTGCAGATTACCCTCACAGGTGCCATGCCATACACCACCTGGCTCTCCTAACACAGCCCCAGGCCAAGCAGCAGTGAGAACAGGGCCAGGGACATGCTCCTGCCACACTGGTGTCCTGCACAGTGACCTGCACAGGGACTGAGCAAAGCTCCCATGCCTTGGTCTGCTCCAGAAGATGCTCCACCACTCAGCAACTCCACAGTCCCTCCAGAGTCTTGTCTCTAAATATTCCTTTACTCGGTCTACAGTGAGGGCAATTTCTGTTAGACAACAAAATTTTAGAAGCAGAGACCAAGCTGACAAATGCACAGTGGATATGCTGCACTCTCATTAGAGCACCATGTCTTTGACAGCCTGTGTGGTCCATGATCTGCATTAGTTAAACACATGAACAATACTTACCTGCTAAAACCCCAAACTATTATTATTATTATTGTTGTTGTTATCATCATCATCATCATCATCATTGCTATTGCTAGCACTACCTTATGCTTAGAAAAGATCCTTTGTTTTCCTTTACTTCAGTAAAGCAACAGCGATGATGCAGTTTTATCCATTTCTCTAAAGGGCTGTGGAAAAATGTTGCTTTCAAGAAAAAAAGATAATTTTTTTACAAATATATAAAACAAAATACTCAAGGCATTTTTGAGAGCCATTCTCACATATTGCTGAAATTACACACAATGTGTGAAAATTTGCATAACAAATGTGACAAGATGGTTACTTAAGGGAGTGAAACAGAAGGAATAAAATATATATTAGATAACTCAGCTCTCATTAATTATTATTCTGAATGAGAAATAATGCCAGGAGCAAGAGGGGTGCCAGAAGAAGCAATGGGGAAATATATTATAATGTATCTAAAAACCTTTAAAAGGTATAATAATACTAATTAGGAAATTATTGCACTACTGATCTTTTTTAGTAACAGAGCAACCACTTGTTCACACTTTTATTAATTGCTTGCTCACCTCTTCCTTAAAGATGGTCTCTGAACATCGTTAAAGGAAAGCTACCTGAGTAGAAAGGAAGAGAAAGAATACATGTTATGCAGGCAAAATAAAAAAAAAATCCCCGTAACATCCATAACTTTAATTAAGAGTCACATCTGGAAAGGCAGTGCTACTTAAAGACTGGTTTATAGCAAAATATAATTTGGCTACAGACAATAGCAATGGAAGAGAGTGAATATTATTCTTGCAGAATTTGTTAATTTGCTCCAAATGTCCTGTCTCACCCAGCTTTTCTCTCAGTGCTCCCTAAGGTACTGTTGGTGCAGACATATAGCTAAGGCAGCTCTGTGTGTCCTGCCCAGCTCCGAGGCCAGGTGAGGTGATGGCCACAGGAGTTCTGGTCTCCTCCAGCAGCGCCCCAGGCTGATCCAAAGCAGCTCACAGCCTCAGAAAACGTCCCCTGGGTGAAGTTGTTGCTTTGCTGTTGCTAAGCTGGAAAACTGCAGCCTTCCTATTTTGGGAGATAATGCCAGTTAATGTACGTTTGTTGTCAGACACACACTCATCTCCTGAATCACACTGCTAGTGCTCACAGGTGCTGCTCAGGCCCCCACTGCTCACCTCATTCCTGCCTGCCCACCGATGGAGATGAAAGTGTGGAGATGTCCTGTTGTTGAATTGATCCCTTCCCACCGGGAATAACACAGCAGAGTCACCATGGGCACTTGTGCATGCCATACTCCGTAATCATAACAAGCAATTTTGCAAGCATTTCTCATCATTCCTTCTGTTAGACTTTGAAACATTTATGTTACATTGGTCCTAAAACAGAAAAATCAATTTTTCTATCTCTTCCCTTCAAACCTCCTGTTGAAGCAGCACAAAATTTCCTATTTGTTCCTTGTTGCAGCCAAATCTTGTCTTGGGTTTCCCCAGGTGTTTTGTGTTGGCCTTCCCTGGAATCACCAACTCCCACAGAGAGCAGCTTTGCTTAAAAGCAAAAGTAAGTGTCCATTTTCTGTTACTCTCCCTTATTTTTCTTTTTTTCCTATTCCCTCACTTGAACCTCTTCTCTCTCAGCTTCAGCATTTGGACATTATTCCCCCACTGTTTGCCCTAGGTAAACTCTTTGGGAGATGCTCCTCTGCCTGTGTGCTCCACACAGGAGCTCCTGAACTCAAAACCAAGTACAGCAGGTCACAGTAATGGTCCCCCCACCAGTCCCATCCCATTCTCCTAGCCCACTCTCACATGGGAGATGGATAAATTAAGCTCAGTATGGTCAGAAATCGGTGAGACCTCTGCATGGTCCTGCACTACACTTGACACCTCCATCAAGATGAGTTATCAGCAGTGGCTCATGGGCAGGGCAGGAGTCCTATGATTCTGTCAGGGGCTGAAAATGTAGTTTCACTGCACCTGCCTCCCATGCTGAATGTAAGTGCAGCAGTTAGTGAAAGCTAAATCCATTTAAAATCATTTTAAGAAGGGAAATAAGGCTCTTTCTGGGGATATTATTTCTAAGTCATGCTTTACTCTGCCATTAATATACTTTTGGAATGCATGAGAGCTCCTGGCACCCAAGGCAGGTAATAACGGTCTATTAAAAGACACCATCTCTGTTTCCTAATGCTCTATCGAAGGTTCATTGGTGAAAATAGTCATCTGGCTGCTCTCATCAGCTTTAAGAAGTTCCATAAAAGAATGAAATATGATTTCCTCATAATTGCTTTCCTGTAAGATTTATAACAATGTGAGTAACGAATAAACTGGGCACTTGCTGAACAAGACACAGATTTAAGATGTGCCGATGCAAACAAGGAAGTGTCCAACTAGGAGATGCATTTCTTGGGAGAACTTTAAAAGTGTTTACAAAAGCCACAAGTTACCACATACACCTGGCTACATTCACTGCTGGTATAAACACATACAGCTCCAGGGAGGCCTAAGGTACTGCATCAACATGCTCTAGCAGTAAATTTGGGTCTTAGAAACCAGCCACATGAACAGATCACAGCTGAGAAGAGAACCTTGACAGCATCTGGAAGATGTCCTGGGTGTAGCTATGCAGCTGATCAAGCAGTAGCATGTTCGTTTGCCACCTGCACCTGATGATGTTGTATGTGCACAGAATATCATATGCCTGGGGGGGAAAAAAAGGCCCTTAATGCCTGGCAGCACTGTTCATACTCCTGGCAAAAGCAAAAGTGGGAATGGACACTGTGATTAGTGTTGTGGGATAATTAAACCCCATTCAGCAGCTATTCATCTGTCAGAGGTGCAATGGTCATCACTGTGCCTCTTTACCATTACGTCAATTATATGGTCGCATGATCTTTTGATTTTAGGATCATCTAAAGCACAGGATTGACACTGAGGAGATTCTTTATCTATTTCCAACTCTGCTATTCATTTTTGGTGTCACTTAACTCTTTTGTCCTCATTTTTTCCATCTCCAAAGTAGGAATAATCATAGAACTGTTTAGGCTGGAAAAGAACTTTAATGATTCCTCACTCAATTTCATTGCCCTTTAGGAGGTAATCAGATAGTACAGATGTAAGTGAGCTTAAATACTTGTAAACATGTCTGTCTCATTCTATATGAAAAGGCAGCCACTACACTCTCACTCAATGCAAGCAAACTTCTTAGTCATTTGCTGTGAGGGCCTAAAATTGCTCATGGATGTCCATTTCTGAGGCTGCTCCACCCCTATGAGTGGATGACATGCCTACATATGTGTCCCCAGCAACCTCAGGGGTAGCCCAGTCACACACACGGGTTGAGAGGAGGTGGTGGGCATCAGCTGGTCAGTGCCAAAAGATTCAAATGATGTGAAGTTAGATGCTTTTTAGATTTTGAATCTGCCAGAATTTGCACCCTCTCTCAAGCACTCTTTCAACACTTTCTCTCTTTACAAACACATGCATTTTAAGACTTTCCGTATGCACATAGTTGAGTGTTATTTGCACCCAGAAAAGCTAGTAATCAGCATTGAAAATGTTACTAAATTTTTAATGACATTTTAACTAAATTTTACTAAAGATTTGAAGCTGCCAGAGCCATAAGTGAGAGCAGAGTATCAGAGGGGAAGAGCCAGTCATTTAGGTAAGTGTCAGGACTACAGCCATGCTCTTAATACCCCAGTTATTCATTCACTTCTCCTTTTTATTTTTTTTCAGCTAATTATACCAAGAAGACTTTATGAAAACTGTTGCCAAATGTTTAAAATTAGAGCAGTTCAGCTGTCACTTCAATCCCAGGTTACTGTGGTAAATTGTAGGTGCTCACCTCGTGCGTTCATTTGTGAACACTGGGCATATCGGTGATTAATTAATATTAATGGCAGAAATCACTTCAAACTTGCTTTATGCTAGAAATCACACACAATCCTGATTCTAATCACTCAGCACATAAAGAAACTTTAATTGATAACCCAGGTTTAATATCCATCAGGAATGGATTCTGTAGGAGGAACAGAGCAATGTTCCCTGTAATCATCCTAGAGGAGATAGAAAGCTTGTTCTACCAACATCAAAGAAGATTAGGCAGCAGAAGCCTGAGAGTAAAGTAGCAATTATGGAGTTTTTTTTAATTCTGTGCACCTGCTTCATCAAAATAATAGGCATCTTTTAGCAAAATAACCTGAAACTCAGTTCACTGACTTTCAATTATCTGATGCTGGGAAATGCATCTGGAGAGACATGAAAAAGGTGATAGACACACAGAGAAATAAAGAGAAGGGGGAAATTAGAATGAGGGAAAATATGAGGGCCTATGTAAGTGGGTGTTATAAATATCCTGTGCCTCGGGCTGAATATAGAACAGGAATACTTTTGCTGAGTTAGGACTGTGGCATCAGGCACATCTGACCAAATCAGTCCTAGACTAGAGCAAACAGTTTACACTGGGGACAGATTTGGATCATCACTTAGAAGAGGAATTTTAGACATCACACCTTAATATAAGCAAGGGAAGCACATGGTAACTTCCCTCAAATACTTCAGGCTGTGTAAGTCAGAGCAAAAATGACTGTCCTCAAATTCCCCTCTATCAGGTGGTCTTGCTATGCAAAATTCAGAATGACCCCATAATTTTCTTTCAAAAGGTGACTCTAAAGCTAGACTAGAGCAAATCTTCCCTGGATGTGGGAAGGAGAAGAAAGCCCAGACACAGTCTTGGTTTTACTTAAGGAATAGATCTCAGTTTCTGGAAAAGCACAAGGCAGACACTCAGAGCCAGACTTAAGGAACCTGCTTGGGGCTTGGTACCCTTCCTTGTTATGCTCCATAGGTGTTGTTTGATTTTTAACAAATCCCAATCTTCTCTGAAAACACTTTTGCAGAAAACAGTGGGCAATTCACTACAACATCTGCTTCCAAAGGCAGAGCACAGCAGAGCTTTTAGCACAGAAAATTTGTATTACCAGCCCCATTACCAGGTGGAATTCTTGCCAGGCTCAGGTCAAAACCAAAGACAGCACTTTTCCACCTCTTCTTCTAGCTTTACATCCCTGTTGAATTCACTGTGCCCTCTTACACACATCTCAGTCTCTCCTCCATTACATACAACCACATGCATCACATTGTGACTCATGTCACATGGATGCTGATCAGGACAGCCGTTCTCCACACTTTATCTCCTGACCTCCCACCTCCCTGCAGGAGACCCAAGGCAGAGGGAACTTACCACATTCTCTTTGTACACCTCCTCCTGACTCTGCAGTTCCCCTAGTTTGATCACAGCCCAGTCTTTAGAGCTCTTTCTAAAAGCTGGTGGCCTTGAGAGACAGGACTGAGGATGGGCACAGGCTCTGGGCAGACTGTAGAATGTAGACTTGTACTTCATCAAGATGCAGAGCAGGATCTGTGTGAGGTAGAGCAGGTGGCCTCCCCTCAGCCATGCTGCATCCCAGTACATCACACGGCCAGCAGATACTGCTCCTTATGCTGGAGGTTGAAGCATGGAAGATTGTGATCCAACAACCATGGCTGGCAGAGGCAGATCCTTCAGCAAGAAGCACAGACACATTCCTCTTCATGTGAATGAAATAGCAGTAATTCCATTGTAATTAAATAGGAACTTTTGTGTGAATTCCAAATGAACCTTTGTAATATTTTCATTAGTCCACAATACACCTCTAATTTTACATTAGAATTATTGGTAATAAATGGTCGTAACTGAATTGTAATTAAATAGGAATTAAAATTTGACTTCCTAATGAACTACAGCAAAGCAATCACTATTTCAATATACATTAATTGCTGATCTGTTAGGAATACAGGCAACTTATTTTTATTGAATTGCTACAAATTATAATGAATATATGGCCTGAGCCTACAAAATGGTCTCACATCAGTAAGTGTGCCTGGTAGATGTCAACCAGCTGTGCAGTGAGCAGATCTGCTCAAGGAACTTGAGAGTTCCATCATGCTAATGCCAGCAGAGAATACACCGAATTATGACCTTTCTAGAACAAACTTAATTTCAAAATCTTGCAATTAATTTACAAACAGAACAGACAAGATGCCACTGGGGGAGTGGACTAAAAGGTGTGAGAAACCAATGGCAATAATACTGGACAGGCACATTTTTATGTTATTTGCTCCTGTTTGATTATAATAAAAGAGCTTTGTAATATGTCCCAGGGTGGTATGGTAAACTGCATATAAAAAACTCCATTTTTTTATTTATACATTCTCTTTCAGTATATAGAGATATGTATAATATATGTGTGAATAAAATTCACTTCTATGACTGTTCTAGATTTAAAAGCATTTATTTATTTGATTAATGTTGCAGATGTAGCAGGCTTTTAGGGTAAGAAGGTGCAAGTTATGAGAGTCATGTCTGTAACAGAGAGTGCTGACTGTCTAATAGAGACTGGTATCCACATTCAGGGCAGACATTCTGGTTCAGTGGGACGGGTGGGAGAGTGAACTCAAAGCTTTCTGTTGTCACTTTGAAAGCTGACAGCATGTGTCCCACTGAGCAGCCTTCCATCTCCAAAGTGACAGATTCTGGACTGAATTGTCCAGGCTTTTGCAAGGTGTAAATTCCCCCATTAGCCACTCAGGAGTTTTTTCCATCCAGGCTCCTCATTTCTGTCCCGTCAGTGTCATCTTATGCTGTTGATTTCTAGAGGACAGCAGAAGCCAGCCATCACAAACATGGGACAGCCAGTTTCCTTGGACACAGCGTGAGCCAAACACACTGATGTGATCACAAAGTCTGTCTCAATGTGATTTTACATGCCCTGAAGTATCTTCATGTCGCCATTTGTTCACCATTGCTATCATTTTACCTATGATCATACTGCCAAGTCTGTGTCTGACTGACATTTACAACCCCTTTGTATTTCCAGAACCAGCAGGGGAAACTGGGATTCGGGCTCTGGATAGGAGCTGCGAGAGCCAGTCACACGTGTGGGCTAGGGAGAGGGCAGCTTGCTGCTTAGGCATCTTTGTTATACTCAAATTTAAATCACAGAGATTGAACCAGGAAAGCAAACTCACTTTTTCAATTTTGTTACCTAATCAAAACTCTGAAGCTTTCTAGTGCTGGAGAGTGTTCACATATCATCCACTTTCCATATCCAATGCTGACAAAACAATAAGGCAGGAATAACATAAGTCGTGAGAAAACTAGTCTGTCTCATAAATCTTTGCAGGAAAGTGGCTGCTGTTTTATGTTATTGTAGTGTGTTGTTTCCAATGAAGTGATTACTGTTAGATGTATTTTTAAATTGCTTTTGGTATTTTTAAAAATACATGACTTTGAGAGTGATAAAAATGAGATTGAGTGGCAGTAGGCAGTGCCTACAAAATGATGAACTTTTTCCCAGACCAGCTACTTCTGAAATTAAGGTTACCACCACAGCTCTTGTCAACTTTTCCCCTGGCTGAAAAGGGCTCATTGGAGTCTATTTGATGTATGCAACTATCTGACAGCCCACCTAAACCCTCCTCCTGCTTCAGACACTACATGGGCTCGCGTTCTGCTTCAAGATGTTTGGTTAATATTCACTAGTGTTATTTTAAAGTGTGAATGTGCACGTTTATGCACTAAAGCCCTGTAACACAGAGTCTCAAGTTACACCCTGTTGTGACTGAGAAGTTGTGGTTTCTGTCCATGGAGGGGAGGAACAGCTCTGTGTGTTAAAGGCTTCAACCAAGGCACACATGCTTCCAAAAAGGCTGAGCTATGTTTTAGATGAAGTTCATTTGGAAGACATTCAAGGCAATAAATATCAAGTGAGAGGTTTTCTCAGGGCTTTACAAGTCATTAAAACTCCAGGTAGATTTTACCTACCAAAGGCTTCGCTTGTGGCTTGCTGAGTTCACACAGTCCTTTTCCTGCATATTGTTGTATCCCTTCCAGAGGCTAATGAAGCCTGTGACCATACCAGGACCCACCTACAGGGTCCCTTGGGTTGCTGTGTGCTTCACAGACTGGGCAGTACAGGGTTAAGCTTACTCAGACGAGAGAAGGCTCAATAAGAGGCAAAAGGAAAATGAATTAGAGGAAAATCAACAGGCAGCAAAGGAAAAACTAAATTACATTTCATGTACACACATGCACTCTTTTGGCTGGAGGGGCAGAAAATGTAGCCAAAAGCAGGCTGTTTTTATTCTAAACAGTGCATCAATCCATTGATTAATTTTACACTTTGTTCCTTATGAACCTGGTCTGGGGCCATGAACGCTGCTATGAAAAGAAGAATATAGCCAAAAAGGAACTCTTAAAAAGTTGGCAGCCATTTCAAGGCAATGTGTCTGGCCAGCAGGAAGGAGATGGCTCCTCCAGGGAAGTGTATGGAGCTGTAAAACCATTTGTGAACTGGCCCTGCTCAGTTTATAAGGTGTGTGACTGACTTAAAGTCAAGTTTCTTGCACAAATTTGTGACTTGTAAATAGAATTATAAAAGTAGTCTTAAGTATCATTTTTCCAAGAGGGCATTACAAGATTGGTTAAGAATGACTGTATTTCCTCACTAATACCATTAACTTCAGAATTGTTTCCATCCATTACTGAGTAGAACAAGGATGGTTTACCGTAAATTGCTACATGCTGTATGGTTCAACTGGTCAGTTTTATGGTATAGGAAGCATAAATAACACATAATCAAATAAAGGAATACAATAAAACGCCATGGACCAACTTCAGTCTTGGTGTAATCAAAGGCAAATGGAAATTAATGGAGTTGCACTCAATCACACCAAGGCTGACACATCTCTTGGCCACAGAGCAAAGGGAGTCAAACCTCATCACTCTGTGTTGCTTCCCAGGAACATCTATGGTAAGCAGGAGCAGGCTACTAGCTCATTATTTCCAGTTACTTGCTATCTGCTGCCTAGGTGCTTTCTGGAAATCTGAATTTACCCAGAATTTCTCTTCCCTAAGTGTATATTCCTTTCAGCAAGCTAGGAAGTTAAGGAATGATTTGGGAAATACCCCTAAAATCTCTCCAGGGTAAGCCAATAGTGACTTTAAGTAGAGGGAGGTCTGTATAAGATCTCAAGAAAATCAGATAGAAGGAGGGGAAAATTCTGGCTGTGATATTTCCTACTTGTCATCCAGACCACATTGCTTAGTGCAAAAGAGGGATGGGAATTTCCATTTACAGGAGGTTCAGAAATCCCATGACACTGCTTATCTTGTTTGCATAAGGCAAGGGATAGCACAAATCCCACTTGCTGATGGGGAAACTCACCTTCTGTAGAAAACTATCACAAAGTCAGTACGCCACTTAAATGCATTAAAATAGGGATCAGCAGAGGCCCAGGGCAGTAGGGGTTTCACACAGGCAATCTGACCATTCCCCTGATGGGAAAACAGTGCTCCATGGTCACACACCTCCTGGCATCTGCCTGGGAGTTTGGCTCAATAGTGAATGAGACTCGTGATTGAATTTGGCAGCTGCAAAGAAAAAACATGGTGTTTTGGTGAGTTTCTAAAGCACTGTTTATCTGAACCACAAAGCTGCTCCTGCTTTGGTTGTTCAACTACTCAATTTTCAGATCTGCTAGGTGCCCACAACCTCAGAATAAACACTTCTGAGCAAACAGGCATTCCAAAATCTCTGCACAGAACCAATTCTTCCTTTTTCTCACTGCATTTCAATATTGCTAATTGCTAATTAATCACAGACTTTACAGAGTCTCCCTCTTGCCCAAGTTTTATGGTTGAAGTTTTGTTTGAACTATGTTTCTCCCAGCTGAGCAGCGCTTGAGGGTCAACAGAGCTGTGCCATGTGCTGTGAAAAGTGATGCTTCTTTTAAGAGGTCTCGTTATTGAAATAACTTTTGAGTTAATGTTTGGAAATAAGTTTGAAATGAGGACTTGCACAGATTTGTTTTCTTAGTGCAGCAATTAGCTCCTTGAGCAGTGACTGGCTGCAGTACCTTCTGCCATGTCTGACACATTAAATAAATTATTCACTCAGTTCATTAGATGGAAATACAGTTTGTAATACCTGCCGAGTTACAGGACATGCAGCACAGCCACAGATCACTTCGAATAGAAAAAATTAAGTAGGCTTTTGCTGCTCCTGCATAAACAGAAAAAGGATGAGTGGGAAAAAGTAAATAAGATACTGTTTTTCCTACCACTTGGCTCAATCAATTTGTTTCAAAACTGCCCCTCTGCCCTGTTGCCTTTTTAATTATCAGGTTATGGTTTTCTCCTTCCCACCAAGTTGGACTGCCATTGCTCCTGCTGGAAATATCCTCAGCAATAGTTACTTTTTAATGAAACTACAATGTCACAGTCTCAAGAAACAGCTTAGTATTTTCCCTGCCAGTCCATCTCACTGTTGCAAGTTGTGTCTTTGTCAGGCTTCATATGGGACAGGCAGCAGCCACCAGACACCTTTGTGGAAAGCTGGAAACTGGGTGAGGGAAGCATGGGTTATCCTTCATGCTTGCTGGTCTCCAGTTGCTGCACTGGAACAGACTCACAGCACTGACTACTCCCATGGGAGATGGGATGAGCTGTGGAGACAGAACCTATTGCTCTAACAGCATTTCACCCACCCACCTGTAGGGAAGAAGGACCATGACTGAGTGACCATGGCTGGGTCTGCAGTTGTGCAGTGTGGATGGAGACACAGCTACTGCTCCTCTGGATACAGAAGGTGGAGCTGGACCTGTCTGAGAGCACTAGCACTTTCCATGAGTGGGTGTGTGGTAGGCATGGGGTAGGAACTGCAAAGGGCCACCCAGACATTACAAGTCTTCCACCTTCATTAGTGTCCAGCAGCCTGTGCAGTCAGGGCCCAGGCCTGGGGTGATGAAATATCCAGAATCTTACCATGCAGGGCATGACATTTAAAGAGAGAAGGGGACTTATTTAAATACCAGTTAGCAGTTAAGCTTAACTAGAGATGGCAGGGCAGGAGGATGGGGAGACCTTTGGAGCCTTACACTGCTCTTCCAGCCTCATCATTCAAAGCAGCCCTAAAAACAACGCCCAGATCCAGCCAAGTTCAAGTACATCCTTGAGCTCAAGATTTCCTCATCCAAAGGACAGTCCTCTTTTCTTCAGACACTAGAGCCAGTCACTATTGGTCACTAGTCAGGAAACACTGTGGGATTCAGACCAGAATGCTGGGACATTTTGCAGAGACGAGCACCTGTAAATAAGCTCTTAAATACATACTGAATATCAAAATTGGTGACATGATTTTGCAGAAGTAATAAGCAGTGATGTCAGTGGAGACACCAAGGTGAACCCCAGTACATGTGGCAACTATGTGCTCACCCCCAGCAGAGCTGCCACCCTGAAACAGGCCTTGATTGATTTATTCCTTTATTTTGTTCAGTCAGATTCCTCCAAGTAGAATTAAAAGGTGTAGCCACTGCAGGCCAGCTGCACTATTCCCAGTCACATACCATGGATGACACAGGTCTGCTATGCAAAAAAACATAGTGTGTAAAGACAAGGATAAAGGAGAGAAGAAATCTAATAAATACTCCATTATCTCCAGTGTATATTATGCAAAATTTGGCATGAAATCTTTATCTCACATAAACATGAAGGTCACTTATTTGTTCATTAAATTCTCCTCAGTCTACATCATTATACTCATACTTTTTCTTATACTTAATGTAGTAAGGGCCTGCCAAACTCATTAGACATCAGCTGATAAATGGATTTGAACTCACAATCTGTTAAAATCACATAGGCACATTAGAGCAATATTTTCATGGCTTAGAGACCGTATACATTTAAATCTTCCCAGAGAGGATTTTGAGCATTTTTGATCCAGTGCAGCAGACTCAACACATAATTCAAGTCTGCCTGCTGTAAAAATTCACAGGCTGGGATCTTAGTATCACTAGTCATAAATCAAAGCTGCACACTTAAAAACGTGGTAGTGGCAAAACTATTGGATAGGGTGTAAACATCATCAAGCTCATTGTCATGCAGCACTTGTATTGCAATAATGTGGGAGATACTGCTAAATGTTACATATATTTTCACTCTTTTGGCAGAATTTGTACACATAACTTATAACTCTGTGTAATTTTCAGCCTGGACAAATCTCTGGATGGGGAAGAGCTTCTGAAGCTGACCTGGATTTTCACCCTAGTGCCATGACTTCAAATAAGTTTTTACATGAAACATGGACAGAAGGGAACATGGAGTATGCTTATGCCATAGTTTATGCTTGACTTACTCATCGCTCTGTATTGTGATTTCTCCCAACTGATGATAAAATACTTATAAAACATTGGGCTGATAATTTGCAGGCTCTCACACTGCTCTGTTTGTTATAAAGCTACTCATGTCTCCAGGAGAGTCTTTCTTCCTCTTGGATTTATGAGCCTAATGAACCACTGTTATTCTCCATCACAGGAGCCAGTGATGCTGTGACATTATAGCAGGAAGATTTGAAAACTTATGAGAAAGCACTTGAACCAAACTGCTGCTCCTAATAAGTGCCTCTTGTCTTCAGTGTGGTCTGAGGAAGATCTAAGTGAGCTAATGAATGAAAAGAACAAACCAAGTCCTGCTCTAACCCTGCAAGCTCTGCTGCAGGGTAAGCAGTGCTAGTGAGACAAATCCTCTGCTGGGATGAACTGTGTTTATCGGTGGCAGGATGCTGATACACAGCTCCACCAATGGGCCCGTTCTGCATACAAGGAGCCTGAGTCCTCAGGTCTGCTTAGATTCTCCAGATGAGGATTATTGGATGTATGAGACCTAAATACAATTAAATTTAACTGCAATTAGATTTAACTTCCACCTTACAGAAAGGGCTTTCACTGGAGCTCAGCTGGCTGACTAGGAAGCCTTTTGCCCCCTAGGCACTCTAGATTCACTCAAACACATTTTTCTAGGGCCATTCTTGACAGTCAGCAAATTCAGAAAATTTCAAATTAAAGAAGTGGAGATGGGGGAAAAGGGACCACTTTCTGAAGATTAGCTGCAGACTGCTGGTCACCTTCTTATTTCCATAAAGCAGCACAGTTCTGCCTGCCATGGCAAGATACAAAGCAAAAAAAAAGCAGTAGCATGGCTAGGCCAGTCTCTGCCTATTTAGGAAGTTATAGGTCATAACCCATACCTTCATCTCCACCTGGATACTATTAAGAAGACCATGTAAAACCTGGAGCACATGATTCATTGGCTCCCACTGAGAAGCCCAGAGTCAAAAGCATGTCCAGTTTAGATCCCTGTTGTATAAACTGCTGCTATCAGACCCAAAAATTTGCTTCATCTAAAAAAAGTGTGGAGAGCAAAACAGAAGCAAGTTGCTCAGTGTTCAGCAATAAGTCAACAGCAGCACTAGACACTGAACCCAGGCATCTTGGCCAGGAATGCAAGTGAGACACCAGTGTGCTTTGGCAAGGCTTCTGCTGCCTTTAGCTGTTCTGCTGTATTCCCAGAGACAAGTGGGTTGAGCCAGTTGAGCCATGCTGCCTGTTGGGGCAGAACCTGAGAGGATGCCAGTCCCTCCCCACCCTAAATGTCCCTGCCTGCAGAGCCAGCTGGCTCCCTCCAGGCTCAAGGCAGTGTCAGACAGCTCCTCCACAGCATGCCTGGTCAGGGCACTTACCTGCAGGGCCACTCTGCACCGTGGGCTTATGTGACGGTCCTGACTTACCCCTTGTTGTCCAGGTGGGATGTTAGAGGTGGCTGGAAGTTATGTCTGCAGGTGAACAATCTTGCCAAAATAAAGAGACCTTCCACCACACACGATGCCTGAGCATGCTGTCAGCTCTGCATATTACTCATAAAAGCTCTGCTGTCTTCAGTTACTCTGTAATCATCACATCTTTCATCATGGCACACATATCTCAGCAATTGTACTCATTACAAAACCACCATGGCATAATGGGAAACAATGACATGCTCCTTCTTTTTTTTTTTTCTGTGATTCAGTGGGATTGGGAACTCAGTGCAATACAGATCATTTAGCCAGCAAAATATTAGTGGAAGATGTATGGCATCATGCCAGTCAGTGCTTTGAAAAGCTCAACCTAGGTGACTGTCTGTTAAAAAGTATTCAAAAGCTCCAATTACAATCAGTTAAAAGCAATAAGCATGCAAATTATTTTAAAACAAACTTTAATTAATTTCAGCATATGTTTCACTTAGGCTGATTAGTCAAATCTGATTTTCTGAAAAGAAACAATAAACATCTGCTAATGATGATTTACATATAACTGCTCACATGGCCTGCAGTGTGTTCTGAGGTTCTGCACAGCACAGGCAAGTGACATCACGCTGTGCCAGCAACCTCCAGCCTGCAGCCAACAGGTACAAAGAGAGACAAAAATAATTCTTTGATAAAATGCCTAGACATGCCCTAAAAGAACATGATGGTGTTGATATGAACTGTCCCAGTAAAGGCTTTTCTTTTTGTTAAGAGCTCTTTGGGTGAAAAAACAGGTAAAGCTGCTGGAAGTCTGGGTTCACAGGACCCCAAACTGAAGCTCTGCACAGCCTCACCTTGGTACAGACCTGAACTCTGAGATGCCAAGTGAGGAGTTATTCAGGAAGCTGCATTCAGAATGACGAGAAGGGCTTAACCTACTCTTCAGACCCCACTTCCCTCTAAAAACCAGCGGAAAAGAATTATCATTTGCTATAAATACATAATCTACCCAACACAATCATTTATTCTCTGTTCATTATATAGGGAGACAGGATGTGATAATCCTGCATAGTCAGAAGGCTAAATCCCTCTTTACGCCCGAGACTCCATTGTGGGAGGCCTGAATATAGCCCCCTCATACCTTTGGGCCTGTATCTTGCAGTAATGTAAATATTTAAAAGTCCATTGCATTTTATATTCACAAGACTGATAATGGAATAGCTTTAATATGCTTACAATGCCAAATCCAGATTAACACAGTAATAGTGGCTCACAAGTAGTTTATTAGCACTCATACCCAATATGTTGTAATCCTGGAGGGGAAAAAAAAGGAAAAAAGAAGTCCTGCCAACATATACTGCACACTGAGCTGCAGGATGTTGTCTTCTAAGAGTTATTTCATGTGGCACCATTACTTGGCATGAAGAGAGTCTAAAGAAAGAATGGTCTATGACAGGTGTTGGTTTAAATATTTTGAAGATCTGCATCAGGAATAGTTCATAAAAGTGCATCCAAAGTAGCTCTTACACCCACTGGGCTTGGCAGTCCTCACTCTTAAAAAACATGAACTTGGCACAGTAGTCTCCTAAATCTTTTAAACTAGCTTAATCCTCCCAGTAATGAAACGTGCAGTCAGCTAGATGGGTGCATTTATCTGAAACTTACTTATTTACAAGCAACTAAAAATGAAATTAGCTGGTCCCAGAAGGCAGCTTTGTACTTCCCAACTCTTGTGCTATCATAGATCAACCCATTCAAGAGGGTGCCACATTTGTTTTTCCCATTCTTACATTTTGTATGAACAATCATTCTCCATTCAATGCCAAAGATGATCCTCTGGAGATATCTCTGCATGATTCAGTGACTTCTGGCTTCTCTGGGACTAAAAATGCATGTGTGTTGGCAGACACCAGGAGATTTGCAAAATCAGGAGTTCTGGGAATATTTCAAAGGAGATTCCTTTACCAAACAGTGCTACTGTGGTGCAGGCATCCAGTGTGAGCAGTAACAGAAGGGTCACCACATTTCCTCCATTCTCTCTCTGCAGAGAGCAGCCCAGAGAGCAGGAGGTCGAGCTGTACTGCACAGGTATATTCCTGTTGTATCTACAGCACTGTGGAGGCTCCAGTGCCCAGACAGACAGCTAGATGCACTCATCACAGCCACTCCACTCCTTTCTGAGAATACTAATTCTGCAGAAGATTCTGGTATCTCCTCCATGGGGAAGGGAAGGAGAGCAGCCTTACCCTATCAGATGTAAAAACTTCACTCCCCAACCTTCTTCCCATCTCAGTGTAATAAAGGATTTTCCAGGATTCCTCACCAGTGTATTCCCTGGTGTGTCCTTGCCCCAAGATGCTATTTCTGCATAACAAAGAGTTCAGTGGTCAAGTAGCACTAATATATAAAATATTTTCAGCCTTAGGATTCAAAATTAGTATTGAATTTTCCCTCCAGGGAATTCCTTCCAGAAATTACACTACCACAGCAGGGACCACTGGTTCATGACTGCAGAGAATAACACACATTGGAAGAAGGAAACACTGGAGCAACAGATCAAGGCTCACAACCAGAAGCTGAAAACACCATCACTAAGCCAGCCAGGCCCTGGGCCATCACAGAGCTTCTCCATGCTTCATCTCTGACTGGAAGATTCTGCCAGTTGGCTTTCAGCAGAAAAAGTAAGGAGCTCTTGCAAGGTTAAAGCATGTGATGTAAAGTGTCTGAGAGACCAGAATTTGCCTCTTATTGTTCTTTTGTAATGTGGCACATAAGACTGTTTAAAAAGAAATAAATTTCAAAAAGGCTGTTTTCCTCACTTGCCTGAGAGAATGGCATATTCATAAATGCACCTTCATTTGCCTTTTTACACCAAATTATCACCTGTCACCTGATCATTTCAGCTGCACAACTGCTACAAGGATTTCCCTTTATTCTGGAACCTTTTCAAGTACTGCATTTAAATCAGCACAAAGAGAAGCACCAGGCTTGAAAATGCAATCAGGAACACAGAAATAAGAAAGAATCTGTTTCCACATAAACTTTTAGAAAAGAAACAGCAACTCTTCATTCATTCCTGCATCCTCTTTGAGGTCTGGAGTAAAGATTTGCTGGGAAAATTAGTTACATGTGAGTATACCATATGATGAATCAGAAAAGCTCTGGGCAAGAATTCAGCAAACCTCAGTTTTACCACTGTTCATACAGTTCTAAAACAAGATCCCAAGGAGCTTGTTGTCAGAAATGGGAGAAACTGGGCACGCTGGATATGTGGCTTTTGTCAGCCAGCAAACTGGATGCATGTGTGAGATGGAAGTGGCTTCTCACAAATTCTACTCTCCTCTAAACACAGGGGTCCTCAAATTTTGTTGGCCTGAGAACAACTGCTAACAAAAACCACTGCCAGAATCTCAGACTGTTCTCATCTTGCCTGCATCAATTTGAATGTTTTAATTCCCTGATGAAACAAGCAACACTGGATGGTCTCAAAGGCGACACAAGAAGTCTATGCTGTAAGAGATGGGCCTTTTTCTGACAGGTATCAAATAACACCTCCAATCTCCTCCGGAAAAAGTGAGAGAGTGGAAGAGAATAAAATATACAACGTGATAGCAAAGCTCCTTGTCTTTGAGAGCAAAACCCCCATCCTGTGTGAAAAATATGAAGGAAACAGATGTTCCCGTGTGGAGTTTAATGGCCTAGATTGTTAAAGGGATAACATAATTTCTCCTGTCTGTGTGTCCCTTGCTCAGACTAATAGAGCAAAACTTTTTCTTCCTGACATAGTGATTCTTGATTAATGATCAGATTCTGACAAGTTCCAAGGTAAGAGAGCAGAAATACTCCATAAATGCCCTGTATTAGAAGTTGCAAAATTAGTCCATGTGCCCAGGAGAACACAGACACCTTCCTCTATGGATATTTGGAAGTAGACATTTGTTGGTAGGAATAATCCTACCAAGGGCAGGACAGAAGTGAAAGGATTTCTGAGCAGCTTCACTTCAGTGATCTTGAGGCATTAATGGACAGAATCTGTCCTCTAGGTCACAATTCAGATTTTACCACCAGCCCATACACCCTCTCTCAGTTTTTCATGTTAGGTTTTGAGCAATCGTATCAGATATTTTTCAGGTCAGCTCCCTTACTCCTAAGTGAACCCTGATTTATTTACAAACAAAAGCAGAGAACGCCAAGTACATTGCTGGGAAATCAGTAGTTAAGAATCATCTACATGACCATGCTATGACCACAAGAGCTCCCAGAAAAAAGGTCACCACGTATTTATCCAGCTGCACGCTCGGTAGGAGTGTGCTCTATAAGAAGTGCTTTTAGCAACAGTTAACATTTTCAAGACAATATGTCAGCTAACGTAACCTTTGAGAGGAGGGTTCGAAGAAAGGTTAAGGGAAGTTAACCTAAATAGCTCAGAGAAATAAAGAGAAGTGTTGGAGGTAATTAATACTTGAGATGAAATAATGTAAAGTAGAAGAAAGACTTATTTGAGGTTGGCCAAGTGCAATGTACTACAAGAGGTAATGGCTTTAAATTAAAGAAGGGCAAGTTTAGATTAGATAACAAGAAAAAACTTTCCAGCAGGAACAGTAATTCAACAGCATAGCAGCCTGAAGAGAGGAGCAGCACAACCATTATCAACAGACACATTCCAGCAGACGCCAGGGAGCACTCTCAGAGGGAAAATACCTGGGGTAAACCACAAGAGATCCTGGTGATTTGACTCAACAGCCTATAAAGACCATTCCAAACCCAACATCAATGATTCTGTGATTAACATACACATTACCCATTAATCTTACATATTCCAATGGCTATCACTTCCCATTTAAAGCATACTCACCTGACATAGATGGATTGGGGATTGTAGAATCATAATGCAGCCCTACCATGGATTATTGGTCTGATCCTCCCCTCAACCATGCATCACATCTCACCTCATGTATGTTATGTTACAGTAAATTTTCCAAGATCAGCAACCTTCCCCAGAAAAGCCAGATGCAAGAACCAAGTTGGAAAAGTTAAAAAGTGTTTCAGGTATTGATTTAGCAGCATGTTTAGCCAACTGCAGTTTGTGAATGTGCTGAAATGTTTAAAAATGAAAATGATTGGCTCTTCCCACAGCATGGCATTAGCTCCAATTTTACAAATATTTGTCATGATCTTTATAATTCTGAAAGATTCATATTTCCTTCCTCAATCTCATAATTTTCTTTCAGCCTACAATATCATCTGCTAATCTCTTCTTTGTTTGCAATGACAGTCGTTCAACCGAATTTCAAGAAGATTTGATGGCTTCTGGCAGGGAATAGAAAATACAAGATGTTGCACAGTGTTAAAGAGGAAACAGCACAAGATCTCCTCTATCACACAGTACACAACATAATTAACAGAAACATTGTTTCACTCTGATTAAAACCATATTCCTCACAGCACAGTTGTTCTGCTGTGCATGTCTCTAAACCCAGACATTCCCTCAAGATTAAAACTTCTCAGAAAAGTAGGGGAAGTTGAAGACATCCCACAGGAAACAAGTAACTGGCTCCAAAAGTACAGTCAGGGTATCAGTAGGGCAAAGAACTGCGGGATTAGGGCCAGATGAGCTGTAATATTGCTGTGCTTAACCACCACTGAAATCTGATAGGCACTGTCCTGTGCTGGGCTAGAATGACAGAATCAGAAACACACCCATGAAATTAGGGCTCCTGGGTTTACTTCCCAGCTTCACCATTCCCTACCAATAAGGTTGTGTGCATAACAACTCAGTGCAGGCTTGCAAAGGTTAATTTATGGACTTTGAACCACTTGACTTAAGGCTGGGTTATGCCTCCTCCCACAGCTGTGAGATGAGGTAGAATGAAGCCTTAAAGCATTAGCCTGGGGGACTTGGATGCAAGATGTGCAGTCTTGGCACTCAGCTGAGGGTTGAAACCCTAGATAGCTCCAGAGCCACAAAGCTTCTCACAGGCTAATGCTGCCTGCTGAAAGTAGAGGTTGCACCTATGAAGCAGATAGTAAAAAAATCACTTGCTGGTAACAAAAAAAAATGGAGTACAGAAGTCTGCCTCAGACTGAGCTCTAATGGGAAGAGTTATAGACTTCTTCACAAGAAAAATTCTGCCCAAAAAGTTTATACTAAAACTTCAGATTGCCAGAAGAGCAAGGAAAGATTATACCTTACCACTGTAGTTCCCTGGGCAACTGTAATTTTACTTGCTGTTGTACAAATATTACCATACAGCCTTACATGAATGGCCTCACAGACACATCAACTATATGTTGCCTAGAAATCCGTATCCGTCCTATGTCTGGGGTGGATAAAGAAACAGGAAGACAACTAGACATTCAAGTAATGAATGTTATACTCAACATGGAAAAATTATCCCTGTTTATATGCAAGTTTCCTACATAACATCCGATTATTATATTTAGATATTAGAAGTTCAGAGGGTAAGTGGTCAAACATAATTCTGCTATTTTGCAGAATATATTTTAGAGGTGACATCTCTAAATCATGTGTATCCTCCAAAAGCTGCCAAATACATGATCAGAAAAAGTTCTTCCTAATGTTTTTATCACCTGGTCTTCTTACTCCTCTGCTTACCAGATCTAGATGTGATTTCCATCACTGAGAGGTTTGGGTAGAATATCTAGCTATATTAGTCAGACCTAAAGATGAGTGGCAGGAAATCATGCAAGGTTCAACAGCAGCATTTAATCTTACAGCTGCAATGTAAGGTTCTCCCTTCCCTCCTCTCAACAGGTTAATGCACGAAGGTTTATTGAGGCCTCAGTGCTAGGTGGACACAGTACAATAAGGGACTCTAAAGAGAAAACCACTGGTTTATTATGCAGACCCTCAGATAGACCTGGAAAAAGTTAAGCTGAATAAAGCTGCGTAAAAAGTAAGTTTCATTTCTTCAAAGAAACTCATGGATCACTGCTACTGACTAAGACTGTCTCAACAGAGCACATCATAGTGTTTCCGCTAAAGAAATTGTTGCCTTAGAACAGGTGTTACATTCTGACACTGCCTGCAGAATATTTCACATGCTCCTGCTCATCCTTAGAATAACCAGAAGTCTTCACAGGAAAGTGCAAGAGAAAAGCCCACAGTTCCAAGTTTCTGTGGCAGGATAGACACACTCAGGGAATCAGAAATTGGTGCTTAGGTATTAAGATTCTCTCTGTAAGTTAAATTACCTTTCCTCTGAGGCAAAAAAGCTGCACAGAGTTGTACTAAATATGGTTGTCTTCAAAGACCACATGACCATACATTTGCCAAAAATTTAACAGAACTAAGTTGGTTATAAAATATGAGCTGGACATTTGAAGAGGTTTCAGCTCATCAAAAGAATAAGGTATTAAAAACAGCTGTCTGACAGGGACAAGAAACCTAACTCTAAGGTGGAGCTCAATAAATGAATTGGAGAAGTTGCAGGATTGACTTACGTGCAACAAGATCAGATTTGGGAAAATAAAGCGTTCTTGTAAGTCATTGATTTGCTTCCTGGCATCAGTTTCAGAGATGTCTAGCAATGTTGCAAGGTGATCTGTAATTTCCAAGTTTAGGTTAAAGGTTACAGGTAACATGGTCTTCCAGAATGAAAGCCGTATTTGTGGTTATAACCACCTCAGACTTCACATATAGATTTTTTTAGTTCTTATTCCATCATCTGCCTCAGATGCTAAATGCCTTCCACTGCACAGATGAAAGGTAGGAGCCAAGCAAGCATTAGCTAGTGATGTTTGAGGTTTCTTCATGAATTATCCCTGCACCCACAGCTTACACACTGTGCCTTGGATTTCCAGCCATCCAGCCCACACTTTCCTACATCCATACCCTCCAACAACAGCATTCACCCTGTTGCTCCCAGAAGACTGTGGCTGAAGCCAATGAGACTCTTTCTCCATGACTGCCTCAGGCATTGGCTTCAGCTCTTCCTTCCCAGCAAAGCAGTGGGAGTGACATGACTAATTTGTCGGCTACTGCCACAGTGAAGCCTGTGTTTGGGTGTACCCAATGCCTGCCCAGAGTTCTGGTGACTTCAGGGGAGTGTGGGTGTGCATGGCCCTCTGTGTGTCCCAGAGCATGGCTGGGGCACTGCAATAGCCTGGACAAGGGAGGAAAACGGTTTGCAAAACTCCTCTGTAGCAGTTGGCAGCGACTGTACATCACATATACATACATCTGCATGCATTGCTCTTCTACGTGAGTGTGGTACTTCCCTGCACAGCCACACCAGCCCCTGCCACTGCCATTTATGTCCCAAGGAGCTATTTGCAGGAGTCTGAAGATCAAAACTCACTCCCTGCCTTGAGTACCTCATCAGACACCAAAGGCATTCACACTCCAGAACAGGTTTCTATGAGCCTTTTATTAATACTGTACATTTCTTTGGTGACTGAAATTACTTAGTTTCTAGCTTGCTGTCTTACAACTCACAGGGGCTTATTATTAATGGCCTAGTAAAACAATATACAGCCTGTTGTATCTTAATTCAGTAGTCAGTAATGACCAACTTAGAGAAATCATTTTAGACCTATGGGTTTTCTACGGCCTTTTGAAGGTAATGGCAGTAAAATATGCATATATTAATGTTACTTGCAGAAGGCAGAATATAGTGGCAGTATAAGCAATAATGCAGCACTGTGTAATAAAAATTGAAAATTCTTTTCCCTAAGTGTAAATATAAAATACCTCTGGGGGACATATCTAAAGGAAGAGTGTTTCAATAACACATAGTTAAACTCAAAATTATATTTTTCAAAGCTATCCAAGTATAGTCTAATAAATAAACCATAAAATAAAACAACATTTTACAAGGAAGACTCATACTGTATTTCAAGCTTTTTGCCACTCTTAAAATCATTATTTAATACAGACAGTTTTAGTCACAAAATTTCAAGAGTTTATTCAATATCTTTTATGTGCTTTACAAGGTTATTAGAGAATTTATTTTCTCTT
>NW_008665759.1:241268-256475 GCF_000695815.1 Acanthisitta chloris
CTTTCACATTTTATTTATTCACCAAACTGTTCCAGATGTGATCCCATCATTTATCCACTGACACATCAAACCTGCTGCGTGACCTTTACAGTGACCTCTTTACAACATTTGCTTTCATGCTCTTAAAGTTATAGCAACTTAACAGTGCTTGCTTCAGTGGGAAGACAAGAGAACTGATATTGGGGGTGGGGGCATAATTTAAAAATAATAAAAATTTAATTACTCTCCTACAATATGAAAACTAAGTCCAGGTGGCGAACTAACCAGTGGAGTGGTATTTCCAGAAGTGATTCAATCATATTTTACTCCAAACAGTATTTCACTCCATGGATTTGGAATGTACTGATATGCACAGGCTAAATTTAGCAGGCACTGTCTTTCCCTGCTTCTTGTGATTTGTCACAGCAATAGGCATTCTGGCGCTATACACCTTTCCTTACTGTACATCAGCAAACAGAATGAGAATCCATCTGCAGTTTTCCTTCTTAAAGGGAAAAATTACTTATAGTGCATCCAAAATTCCATTAACTAAAAAATACCTACATCGTTGTGACCTTAGCATTATGCAAAAAAAAAAATTAAATTTGGCATTGTATCTTAGGGAGTCAGTGAGTACACAAAATTATTCCAGGTACAGATCATTCATTCCAGGCAGGCCAGACCTGGCCAGCTGGGAATTTCCAAGTCTGGTGAACTTTTCCTTAGCATTTTTTTGTTTTATGTACTTCCACACTTGGGCTGATACCAGCAGTAGGCATGTCTCCATTGTAGTTCAGGCAATATTTATGGCCCAAGAGGCAGCAGAGAATATCAAGAAGTAAGAGCACACACACACACACACACACACACACACACACACACACGCACACAAGTGAATGAACCCACACACAGTCTGAATCCAGGAGAGTTGTAGCCAAGGGCTGAAGCTCTGATAGCATGAAAAAGATGCCGCACACCTTCTAACTAACAACTCCTCACACTTCAATTTCACTTCAAAAAATTCCCACTGACTTAGAAGTATTCAAGTAATGTGCAAGTAAGGAACAAGTGTAACCTGGGAAAGGTTGCAGTGAGAACTTCTGGATAGCCTCTTGGTTTCCACGTCCTCAGCTCTTTGCTCTACCCACACCCACTGCAGATTCATTTCACAAAAATGCCTGGATTTTTTAATTCATATCAAAGCAAAACCTGAATTGTGAGGCACTGAAGAGCCCCACAACCTTTTTACTGGTCCTCCTCTCCCTTCCCTCTTTCCTGATCATAAAGATTATCACACAGATGATAAGGACATACACCACTGAATGCAGACATTTGACCCATTGAGGTATCAGGTCACCTAAGCCCACACCAAAGAATCACAGTGTAAAAAAACAGGGAAGCAGAATAATCCCAGCACACCCTCCCAGACCTATACACAGACACCTGTGGCTAACCCAAACACAGGCTTCTATTTCAGTGACTTTTAGCACAGACCTAAAAACTGTGTGGAAGCTGAGGCAGGAAGATTTATACCTGAAGTAGGAAATCAGATTCACTCCTGCCACATTTTTTCCCCCTCTGTAACACAATGTTCTGAAACTATGTTTTACTTTTTTCTGGTTTTTTTTAAAAGAAATAATGGTTCTAAGTGAGATGTTAAACAGCCTTGTTTTTGTAATATTAGTTCATCAATAATGGAAAAATTACATCAAAGAAAATACACTATTTTCTTTAGGTGTAAATCAAAACACAGAGTAAAGCTGGTAGAAAAACAATGCATTAACCTCATGTGCTGTGAAAACAGATGAACAGTACAAATAGCAGATCTGAAGATGCCAGCAGGAGAATATTACGAAGCTCTCTGGAAGTACTGCTTCCAGGTTAAGTGATCAGAGGAAGATTACAGTAACACACCACCACTAAGCGATTAATTCTCAGGAAAAAAAAAAAGGTGTAGTCCTGTTTTGATCACTTCTCTAGTTCACAGACTTACATTTCAGCTGGAGTCCTACTTTAAATAAACAGAGCTGAGATTTGAAACTTTTTTTAATAACACTCAGAAATATAATTCAAGTGAGCTCCCCTGCTCGCTTTCTATCGCTTATCCCTGCTGGCAAAGGAAATGCAACTGTTGGCTTTTGAAAGCCACAAATTTGCAAGGGTCTGGGGCGTGAGCTGGCAGGAGGCTCAGGCTCCTTGATGTTTGTAATTGAAAAGGACATGAAGTAATGAAGTAATTTCCCTGTCCCTATTCTCCATGTTTATCAGAGGCCTGTCTGCAGTGGAGGAAGGGTGACAGGGTAATCTGAGCCTCCACAGAAAACCTGCTTTTTCTCCAAAGTTATTTAGATTTCCATGAGCGCTGGCAGAATTTTGGAAGGAGTCCAGGCGAATGAAGGAATTTGGCTGCTCTGAAAATATCATACAGGAACTTTAAAAATTGAACTGATTTATGCCCTGTAATGTTTTCAATACTGTATAAATTAAGTTTGAGTTCCTAGCCTGGATTTTAAGAAGAAATTTTATATGTTATGAACCATGAAAGAACTAGAGGAAAAAATATCTTATTGTATGATAATTCCACTTCTTCTATAAGAAGTGCTAGACTTTGCATATATAATGTGTTCAAAGGAATAATATGGAAAACGCATTACTTCCTAACATCAAAGGATGTTCCAGAATACCTTGAGGTCCTGACAGCTATTTGGAGTTTGCTAATATCACACAGCACTGTGAAATATATTAGCAATAGAAAGTTTGTATGTTCTGCTCACCACTGACTGACTGCAGAGTAGGGCTTGGGAAGAGTGTAGGCTTCTGAAGTGCAGCATCTAGAAAGTGTAACTTAATTGACAGAGAAAATTATCTCCTACAGAGGACTGCTTAGAGCCACCTTTACTCTTTCATGTGCAGATGGCAATGTCTGAGTGTTTTTCCCTTGTGTCAAATACTCTAAGCAGTGATGTCCACAGCGTAGTCTTGGGAAGTCCTCTAGCATCAATAAACAGCCCTGTGCTTTCTGAGGCTTTATGGTAAACTGTGAGGTTTTCAAAGGAACCAAAATTTCCACATTTAACAAATATAAATATGTTTATCCTTGGTGCCTTGTCCTCTTTCAGAGGGAGATACAGCTGTAAATAGCTAAATATATTTTCCTCTTTTAATCAGCCATGGACACAACCTCAGCTGGGGATCTAAAGGTTGAGTCACAGTTGATCCCTGATTTGATTAATCACCAGTCTCCACTGAGGTTTGAGTCTTGTTTCTGGTTCAGAGGTCAGCACACACAAAAGGCCATTACCAGTGAGGGAGCTCCCTCTGTGCTGACAAACACCCACTCAAACCCACACTGCAGCTGTACACCCAAGAGCTGCAGAACACAGCTTTAGGCCCTGAGGAGGAGCATCAGGAGGCTGAGATGAGGATGCTACCATTCAGAAGTGTGAAAACAGAAGCTTAGGAGGATATCACTTTCATCTGGAGCCTGAAACAATAATTGTGAAGTTAGAGGAAACCAACAGAGACCCCACAGAAGTAAAATTATAAAATTAAAGGTGTGGTGGCTGCCAAACTCCCCTCTGAGAAATCGGGAGGGTGAAGCAGGTGAGGAACCATTCCCCAGGCAGCCAGGAAAGAAAAAACATTATTCATCAGGCAACTCTTTCAGGAGCAGATGTGTATGTTCAGCACACAGGTATGTGTGGGGTTGTCACTGATATTCCCTATGGAGTGAAAGAGAGCAGAATCTATTGTCCATAACTGCTGTTATGTTCTTCTGTCCCTGCACATGGAGACATTGTTTAGAAAAAGAGCCCTACATCTTCTGGTTGCAATCTTCAATACTTGCAACCAGTGTCATCACCTGGCACAAAGCTGTGTGCAAACATCCAACTCCATGCCTTTCCACATGCCAATGAGACAACAATTATACCAAAGATTTGTTATAAATGAATGTGCATGGGCAGATTAAGTAATTTTTAAAAAAATAAATGTAAAGAAATTTAATAAAATAAAACAGGAGTCCTATTCCAGGACAGATGTTTCTCTCTCTACTGTGTGTAGACATGTTGTCTAAGATATATATTGTCACACAGTTCTTCCAATCAAAGCAACAACCCATCTCATCCTGCTTTTTGTGGCATTAACAGTTTCAGCCCCTTTCTGCCTGTTGGGACTGGCAACATACCCACTCTTTCACCAAGCCATCACAAGCATACACCTTCCTCCTTTTCCAAATTGCAGAATTTCTCCTTCCCACCACACGTCCATAATCCTGGCATGCCTAAAGCATGAACCACAACTAACCCCAGACAAAAACCCCACCTTCCATACCTGTGAAAATGGAACAGCAATAAAATCCAAAGCTGTTCTTAGTTCTGTGGAGAACATAGAAATTTAACCTATTGGGAATGGGTGTTCCCACAGACACTCCCAGCAGAGTGGAGAGAGCCCCAGATTTACAGTGTAATTAAAATTGTATATTTCATTTTATTTTCCATGTGGCTTTTTTTCCTCTGCTGTAGTATTCTGCAGGCCTTAAAGAAACGTCCCTGTATCTGAGTACACAGAGGTCTTCGGGTATTACTTGAAAACAGTACACCAAGAGGAAATTGTGCAATCAATTCCATGAGAATGCCTCCCTCAGCAATAAACATTGCCTGTGCCAAATAAATGGGTGATGTGCGTCATAAATTTCCTTTTCCTGTCAGAGCAGCCACAAGAAATGGATGAAGTTATGCACATTTGTATAAAAATAAAAATGTGTTATTTGCTCTACAGTATAGTGCAGACAGGACATTGGAAGCTCAGGGAGCTGCAGTGTGCCTGTTTGGGCTCCCAGCACTGTGCAGCCCAAGGCAGAGCTCCTCACGCACAAAGGAAAGCACAGCCAGATTTTTTCAGTCATATTATGCCAGTTCTAGCCTAACTGGTCACAAACAATGAAGGAATGCTTTATTTTTTTGCCTTCAACTTAAACCTCTGTCAGAGACCACTTGTTGTTAAATAGGAGGTGTTTACCACTTGCTGCAAATCAGACCTAGGCATACAGTCTTGGCTGAACAGCCCAAGCTTGACAGTCCAAAACCACTAGCTGCTGGACTGAAAAGACAGGATCTTTTATTCTTTTTTCCCTAGGTAGTATTTTTCCCACTGACTGAGCCTAAAGAGCGAGAAACTTGCTTTGCATTTAGATCCAAAGGACATACACACTAAGTTCAGCTGCTCATCGGGCATAGATAAGCATAGGACACCAATTTAATGGCACCCAGAAAACTCACTTCAAATGAAGATCCAGACTATGGTGACAACACAATTTTGGATTACTTTATTCTATTTATTTCACTGTTCTTTTTTCTGCTCTTTTCCTGTGTTGTTCCTAATTGCAGAAGAGTGTTACTCACTGCAATCAACAGTGAGAGCCTCTGGCCCTGAGCCCTCTATGTGCTGTGCACTACCACCATCCATATCCCCTGACACATCTCTGAAGACTGTTCCTGCCTGGGACACACACTGACACAAAGCAGAATCATCTTTGCCTCTGTTTGCATCCCGCCTCATCTCTTCTTTACCAGCCACTTCCATAAGATTCCTGGCTCAGCTAGGGGAAAGAGAGAGCTGTCAACACTGATATATTAGAAATACAATTCAAGCAGCTGCTATTTGTGTTTTATTTTTAGATGACTTTATTTTTTCCCCCTCAGACTGATCTCAATTTCTATAATATTATTCTTTCTCTTAGGTCAAACAACATCTGTTGTATAAAAAGGAAAGTAAACTCATTTGGATTATCAGGTTTACGCCTTTCCATTTATATTTTACTCTAGTTGCCTCACTAGAAATTGCCCTCCTCTGCCCTCTGATACTTCATGAACTACTGAGTCCATAGGAAGATCTTGGCATGACTTTAGCATCAATAACCACTCCACAGGCCTTAACCTGATAAACCACAACTGCTCCACAGCAGGATTTACAGGCTGTGTCCACACTGCCCTGAGAAGCAGGGAGCAGAGCAGCAACGGGTGCTGCTCCCATCCTCCTCTCACCCTTGCTGCCTGCTCTGTAGGTGCAAGGTGCTGCATCAAGAACCTACCAACCCTGATGGAGTGGAGGGCTTGCCCTAGGCACAAAAGATGTCACCAGTGACTGCCTTTAACAGTCACTGTAGGCACAACTATAATTTGTCAAAAAATATATAGAGACATAACATCAGCAGCTGTAACCTGCTATAACTCTCTAAGGTATGTGGTCACCTATCCCAGCTGGGCATCTGGCCCTGGGCTGGCTGCAGGACTGGTCTCAGCAAGCAAGGGCACTTTGTCCTGTTAGGGCTTGCAAACAGTGAACCAAACCAATCCAGAAAGTGAAAATCAAGTTCCTATATCCAAACCAGATTTAGTCCAGCAAAAGTAAAGCTATTCAAACTCATGGACGGCTCTGCAGCTCTGGCTCTGGCCTCTATGCCTGAGAACCACTGGCAGCACTCAATGCCTTTGTTTCACTCTTCTACTTCTCAAAGAATCGAGCCAGAGGGAAAAAAATTAAAAGGAAAAATCCCAGCTCTTTGGAGGCACAAGATGAAATCAATGCTATTGATTTGATCCCAGCTGGCATTTCATACACTGAAATACCAATCTCTCCCCCTCCGAGTCAAGAGTTAGAGCAAGCAAGACAGAGAAAGATGACAGTGGTTGCCCCAGAAGTGATCCTCATGAGCAAAGCTGTTATTCTCATGTTTGGTCACTGCTAAGAAGAGCAATTTGTTCAGCCATCAGAGGACAGATCCACACAGGAGCCAACGAAGAAAGAACTCTCTTGCTCGGAAGGGCAGGTAGGGACCTCAGAAAGCCAAAGAAAACTCTGATGAGGACACATCATTTTTCCTGTGGCTCATACCTGACCTTTAGCACTTACTTTCCTCTTCTGCTGCTACCTCTGTTTTCTAGCAATAGCAAGAATCAGAACTGCAACAGTTTCCATCACGTCTTTCATAAAAAAACTCTTGACTTTTCCATAAGGCTTTGCTCTAAGAAAATGACAATTTACAAACATGAAAATCTTTGCTGGTACTTCCTAGGGTTAAGCAAAAAAAAGGCTATCTCCATATGTTCACATTTGTTCTTTTAGGTAAGTTAGCATGTTCTTTCTAATTCTTCTAAACTGTTAGGACATGATGGATTTCCACAGCAGAATTTCTCCCCCTGAAGACAGCATGAAGAGCCCACAATGTGAACAAGCATGTGCAGAACTGATACCCATTCTGGTCTGAACCTCCAGTATATTTCTGAATAGCAGCAAAACCTTTCTTGCTGATCATGCAAGCAGTAATTTTGCTATCACACAGCTGGTCACAGGAATATCCCCGCAGTTGCATACGCTTTCTGTTGAGGGTGCAATCCCAAAGGAGCACGAGAACATCCATACAAGCCCTCCTCATCCAAGCCACAGCTCAGGTAGGAACATGAAGGCAGTCTAACTTCAGTTCCAGAGGCAACATGAAGGACAATTTCCTGCTCCTCACAAGAAGATTTCCTTTGTGAGGCCAAACTCCAGTGCATCCTGTGGGTGCTGCCATCTCACTGCAGCAGAGGCAGTGCAAGTGGGAGGGTGGAGGCAGCTGCACTCTTGCTCAAGTTGTTGCCAAACCCACTGAGGGGCTTGCACCCAGACAGATGATGTTTTGCAGACCTTCAGTCAATACATAAAGACCAAATATCTACAGAAAATAAATGTTCCCAGCATCATCCCTTTCACCTAGATTTTCTTGTTGAGCTTGATGGGGAAGCAGCATTTTTGCCGCAGCCAGTAACAATCAACATCCTGTGCCCAGCACCTGCCCCTTTTCTCTGCGGTCAGCTCCATCCCATGGCCCATGTCATGGACCTCCAGACTCCAAAGTCACTCTCTGCCAAGACACCCAAGAAATCAAGGGATGTATTTTTGTAGGGAGATTGTGGGCTTGCATCTATAGCCTAGAATTATAGTGCTCCTCATCTAGAAAAAGCTGGGGGGAATTGTGAAAGAGTGGGATTTTGTACAATGGTTTGAATAGTTGATGGTTCCAGTCCAGTCAAAAAGCCTCACAAGAAGGGTCTGAGCCTGAAGTATTTCTGTTCCCAAAGGGCACAAGGGTATGGAGAATCATGCCACAGTTTTTATGGTTAACTGAATATTTCTTTCAATCTCTGAAGGGCTTGGGGTTTGTTTGAATTGTGAATGATGGCTCCTGTCCCAGCTCTGTGTGTGACATACTCCTCTAGTGACAAAGTTCACACACTGAGCCTCAGTCAAGAATCCACATGTACCCTGAAAGATGCTGGCACCCATAGCATATAATTAAGATCATATGAAACTCAGCATTTCTCTCCCTTGCCCAGCTACATTCAAGAAAAGGGCCAAAAAATCTCTTTGTAAGAACTGGAAGATAAATCCTATCATTTACCTTTTCCTTACATGCCTTGATTTCTAGCTGTAATTTCTATTTAAATGCTGCTTTACACTCTCCACAACCACCATTGTCATGGTACATTATGGCATGATCATTTCCCACAAGATAGCAAGGCAATGTTTTTGAAAGCTGCTAAAAGAGTTAAACGCACAAGTCCTCAGTCAAAATCTTTCCAGAATGAATGGCTCTTTGAGCAGGGAACTTACACGAGCAGCACAATGTGGATCCTCACCTCAGTGGTGCCAAGAGATTATTTTGGCAAGTTACTCTAAAGACCTGAATTTAAAGAGATAAAAGGCTAGTTTGGCAAGTTGAAATAGCAAGGATAATTCCACAGGGTTTATAGCAATAGCCAATTCTGCTTCAGGGGATTTAAACAGCAAGAATAATAGGCTTTCCTTTTCATACTAGTGGCCTATTTTATCATTTTGTGCATCAGCCTGTTGATTGTTGAATTAGTCAATGAAGAGGAAAAGAAAAGCCCTATTTTTGAGAAATATTAATTGCTGTCATTGAAGGTGCTGTTATGATTGTGATTTATAACTTACAGCTTAATGTACATACAAACCTAGAGTGCTCAGCCTTCCTTCAGTGGTCAGGGCTGGTAAAGAGAGGAATAGAAGAAATGGGTAGTTTGACAGTTTGACAAGTGCATTTCTTACCTGGCATAACTGTGTTGTATGGACTGGCCCTGGGCATTGGTTGACAAGCTTACCATAATCCAAGAGAAAACAAAGTAAGATTGCTTCTTGTACAGCTCAAATTAAATCAGCTGTCCTCTATAGCTGGGTAAACTCAAAGCAACTTGTTGAGCTTGCTCTGAATATGCACCATTGAAAACAAAGGAAGATTTTGGTACTGAATTTTTATTATTAGAAACAGCCTTCACATTGTGAACTCCTTTGAGTGTGGAAGGAAAGCCACATCAGAGAGTTTCGACGGTCAGTTTGTGTAATACTCCGTGCCCTGCCTTCAGTTTGGTTGCTGAGCTTCTCTTCATTAGCAATGACTTTGAATTTTTTTCATTCAAATCTATGTGGAAAAGAGTATTGTTCACCCTGCTGCACAGTCTGTAAAACTTGTGCTTCTTAAAGTAACAAGCCCTTCATTGGATATGGGGCTCCTTCATAAGCCAGAAGAGAGTTGCCTAAATAGTCTCTTTACCCAGGCATGGAGGAGAAGCAATGTATTAGGGAAAAACAACCCAACCCCCCAGCTGGGGACAGGAGAGAAAGAGGCAAGAAGAGAGGAAAATCTAAAAGAAAAGTAGAAATGGCTGGAAGAGAACAAGAGAAAGGCAGAGAGAAATAAATATTTTGGAGAAAAATATAACTGACTTCAAACTTCCCGTTTTCTGTGGGAGTTAAAGGGAAACCCTTTGTGCTCCTCAGGTTTCCTCTTTAGATGATGAATGGACCAGGTGAGCAGATGTCTGCAGAGGAATATCTGGTGCTCTCACCTTTGTGCACAGGCTCTACAGGGCTGCTCTTTGTTGCCTTATGCTACAGCACACTGGTACAGTGACCAACACTGCTGACAATATTCCAGGTGGGATCTAATGCCTTTACCAGCAACAGACATACTGCCTCTTTTGGTTTTTATTCTGTCCCTCCATTAATGCAGCCTTGTCCCTTGCTTGCCCTTTCGCTACAAATGTGAGCTAGGCAGACAGTTTCAAGGATTTTTCCAAAAGAAACTAACCCCCACACACGTGAAATCCCTCTCTTCATCCCTCTGCTGAATGCTTGTTCTGTTTAGGCATATTCCCCAGACTGATTCCCTGCTTGCAGATTAATTACTCTTCCTTTCTCCACATTGAACTCCATCGTGTCATTTGTTAGCAGAGTCATTGAAGAGATTTTGGCCCTGTTGCATCTGCTTAGGTTGTGCCCAGTCTTGGGGAGACCTCATACCAAATTCACTCTTCACTCAGCCCACTGCAAAGCAAAGCTGGAGTAGCTTCTCAGACATCAGCAGTTTGACATGCACACAGTGTTTCTGAGGAGCAGGTTCACTATTTTCAAGGCAAATACAGACTGCTCTGAAACACGTGGCAGCACAGCACTGCTGGCAGCCTCTTGCCATGGCCCCAGAGGCACCTGTGACTCCAGGCCATGCTGACAACTGTTCCCACCCAACAGAGGCATGAAAAGACTCCTGGCTTATCAGGCTGGGAAGTCAGAAGGGGGTCTTGCTAGGATGTTTTGCCGCTGGTGGTGCCAAACCTGGGCTGCCTTAGAGACATGAGCATGGTTGGGCACCTTTGTGCTGTCTGCATTACACATCATAGAGATCCTGAAACAGTACCAAGAACAGCCTTCTGCCAGCTTGAAAAGTTTTCATCTGTGCTTATTGTCTCATACCTGCCCTCGAGCTGGTTTTGATCCAACAGCCTCTATTACCTCCTCTTCCTTTACCTTTTGCCTTAGCTATTAATCTCTGATGTGGAACTTTGTGAAATGCTCTTTGAAACTCTAAGCACACTGCTGAATTCCCCTTATCTAGCCTGGCAGTAATATCTTCAAAGAACTCCAGGAGGTTAGTTAAGTATGACCTCCTCTAGCTTCAAGCTCAGCTTCCCAGCAAGCCCTTCACTCCTTTGCTAGAGATGAGAGGAAGAGGACAGGGAACTCTGGGACAAAGAGGCACATCACTGTTACAATACAGCCAGCAGCAGACACAGCACCACTCCTGCTGCCCAGCACATTTTAAATTACCTTGGTGACACCAGGCTCTCTGACTGCCCCTTCTGTTTTACAAGGACCCAATGCAAATCATGGCAAGGCAAGCTGCCAGTCTCCACACAGGGGAGGACTTCTAGATGGGCACCAGAGATTTCCAAAATAAAGCTGAAGACTCAGCTACACATCCTGCACCTTTGGATACCCTCTCAAGTCCCTTTAATTTCTGCCTGTTGTCAGAATCTCATTTTTCATGCCCACCAACCATGGAGCCAATTTAGACTTATGTAGTGCCACCGCAACTGTTTTCACAATGAAGTTGCCCAAACACTAGGATAAGCCTCCCAGGGCGGTATCTCCATCCTTGGAGACACCTGAAAAATCAGACAGTCAAAGTCCTGAGCAGCACTGCCTAACTTCAAAGCCAGCCCTGTTTTGAGAAGGCAGATGGACCACAGAATATATTAGAATAAGGCTTATTGGTGACTTTTATCTTCCCTTTGGACCCAGTCCCATCTTCCAGCTCTTAACTAGTGAGCCTAGGAACCCAAGCCTAATTATAACTTCCCCACTGTCCTTCCAGAACCTCAGCTGGGGTTAGGTACAGCCTGGGGAGTTCCCTCCCTTC
Organism: Acanthisitta chloris; assembly: GCF_000695815.1. Lineage (NCBI taxonomy): Eukaryota > Metazoa > Chordata > Aves > Passeriformes > Acanthisittidae > Acanthisitta > Acanthisitta chloris. Next base: position 253,003 of record NW_008665759.1, read on the forward strand.
TGCATCAGCCCAAGCAGTATTTAAAGTTTATCTCTATTATGAAGTGAGTCCAGGGTTTAATTTCACCTCTACAGCAATGTGCAGAATTTCCCCTTGCACTGTGCTTCCTGCTCCCTCAGAGCACCTTGCTGTGTTTCCATTCACACATCATCTCTTGCTGGTTTCTCATTTACATCATAATACAAGAGTTGCTGTTTACACTGAGCTGCACAAAGGTATGTTTTATATCTTACTGTGGTGTGATCATTAACATCACACTGCTGGCCCCAGGGAGTTTCATGACTGGATTCAGATCCATCTGTCCTGTGTTCCCATCAGGGGTTCCCCCTGCAGGCCTGAATATTTTGGCAGGAGACAATTCAAAATGTGCAAAACACTACATGTCAGGCAGAATGTGTTACCTTAAATGATGATCTATTATATGAATGTTCTTGTTGTTTTGTATCTTATCTCTATAAAGAGCAGCCTCTTCAGAAATCATGGCGTAATCTATGCTCCATCACAATAAAAGTCCTAGGTACACCTGCAGTGAGGTAAACTCCCTTAACATTCTCAGCCTATAGATAAAATCCCCTCAAAAGAATAAAAAAGACATGAGATACCTTTCCTTATTTACAACTGATACAAGGTTAGTAGATTTTGGTGTATTCCCTTTATGGGTGTGCATCTCAAACGTGTATATATAAAGTTTCTACCACCTGTATCTGCATAGTCTGTCTGGAAACTAAAATACAGACACACATGGCAATGCTGCAGATTTCACCCACAGAGCCACAGACTGATACAGCTCTGAGCATTAATCATGGGGGGAACCAGGTGTTTCAGTGTGCCAATAGCCACGCTGTCCACAGGCAGTGGGATCCAGGCAGGGGGAAGGAGACATCTGCTTTGGAAGTAAACATCCACCTGGCAACCTAGGTGAAAACATGAGCTACAGAGAAAAATGAGCATGGTGAGCATGTCTTTTCCTTAAAGGAAGTCCTGTAGAGGCTCTGTCACTTTGAGGATTGGCTTCAGTATATGATTGTCCTTTCTTTATTTCTCCTCAGTTGTATTTATACCTAGGACTTACTGCAGCTGCCCTTGAACTTTTGTAGTGCTATCCTGAAGGAAAAAGAACTCACCATGTCTAGCTACTGCTTGCTCAAGTACATTAGAAGAGATACCTCAAGATTAGATTTTAAGGAACATGTGTGGATGGACAAAATCTGGCAACCTTTTACCTTCAAGTGTGAGAACAGAACTTACCTCACTTTCTGCCCTCTCCTCCTCTATGTCCCTGGAGGGAAGAGACACTTTCATCTGCACTGGTGGGAAATGTCTCCTCAGTGTTGAGGACAAAATGTCATTCCTGACACTTGGCACAGAGTAGGCTCAAAACTTCAGCCTTAAAGTGGCTGGGTTTTGTGAAAGAAATAAAAAAAACAAACCTAACTGAATAATAAATTTGACAGAACTTATCCTAAACAACAGCAATCTCTGTAGGCTTCTCAGAAGTTGCAAGGCACACACTTGCAAACAGAGGTGCCCTCAGGAGAGATCCACAACACAAACTGGGCCCCTAGGCTGGCTTTGGGCTGCATCCTTTCATCTGTAATACACAGCTCAGGCTGACCTTTAACTAGGAAAAATAAAAAAGGGAGGTGACTGTTACTGAGTCACACAGAGGGGAAATAAAATAAGGTGTGAATTACGATGGGGACAAATGGAGAATATTTAGAAAATCCTAGGAGGCAGAATATTTTGAGAAGGCTTCTGCATGGGGCAGACACACCAGCAGCACTGGGTTTGCAGAAGTAGTTGCTTTGGTGCAGGTTTGCCACTGGGTTTCCCTAGATTTTCTCAGGATAGTTGCCTGAAGTCTGATTTCAAAATCCACAGGCAGTTTTTAAAATCTTGGTTCCTTATATACTCCCACAATGCTTCAATAACTGTGTAGCCTTGAATTTACTTAGCACTAAGTGCTGCTACAAGGGTCAGGACAGGTATCTGTCTAGGAATTTGCTGGGTCCAGACCTGACAGGTGCAGACCCAAGGTACGGCAGCTAAACTCCATCTCACCCTCTCTCCCCCACTGCAGGTAACAAGCCCAAAGAGAAAGGGAAAATCCTCAGCATCTGTCCAAAGCTCACAGATGAAAAAGAACAAAAATATCTCTGGATTGTCCTTTTTACTTCAGGATAGGACTACAAAGTCAATACTATAGTGTTGCACAGATATCCAACCTGGCTTGAAATGAGCTATGTTATAGCCAGCAACATGGTGATGGCAAACAAAAGCACATCATCCAGCATAAGCTAGAAAATAATCATCACCAATTCATTCACTTTTCTGGGAGAGCTTTGGAACCAGTGGTGGCCACTGTCTATCCTTTGCTACACTGCTCACCCTACACAGGGTAGGTGTCCTGCAGTGAGTTCATCCATGCTTGTATCTACTCATGGCTACAGGAGAAGCAGAAGAGCTCTCCCAGCTGACTTACCTCCACATGTACCATCCAGTTTGCAAACTCAGACGTGGCTCTGGGATCCCTGAACCCTCACCAACAAGGCCAAAGTTGCCTTTATTTGGGGCTGCAGGGGAGAGCCCAGAGACTGTGCTTGTTGTAATGCAACTTCGTGCCAGTCAGAAGAGTTGTGTGGAGGATGGTGGAGGAAAAAAATCACCGAGAATTAATCAAGCCATCATCAGTGGCTCCAGGTGCAATAGCTGTACAAGAAAAACAAATAAATCAACCCATGGTTAAAAATAGCTCTTTTGATTACTGTCTTCAGTCTTCATCTAAAGACAGTGTAAGGACATAACGTTCTCTCAGGAACTAACCCTTGGCCAATATTTTACGGCTCCTGCCCTTAGAGCTAGTCAATACTTGCAGAAGATAGAGAGGCAGATTGATCAGAGGTAAAAGAAACCTGTACTGTACACATTTGCTCCTGCTGGGCCCAAGGCACTGCCCACAGGGAGCACAGGAGGGATGTCCAGCACCATGTACAAGCCTTCACAGCCAAAAAGCCACGTCAAGCAAGTCCAGCCACCAGGCAGCCAACCAAAAGCTGTGAGTGCTCACTTTCGGCAGCTGACCTCTTAGGACAGTTTGTGTCGCTATCCCTGTGTCACAACAGGGACTGCAGTTCCTCTGGGAACCCCTGCCCGTCTGGGTCTGCAAAGCCATGTCTGTAAACACACCTTCCCCCAGCCCAGGGGTGTCCCCCTGGGGCAGCCCCCGGTCCAGGTGGCCTCTGCTGACACTCAGCTCATAACGGTGCTCATGAAATGGGAGATACATAAAAGATATAAGGCAGGAACACAAGTATTGCATTGTTAACTTTAACTCCTTGGGATTAATTTTTAAACGTTACCCTACCCATAACAGGAAGAAAACACTGCCACTAGCATCACCGTTTCCAGCAGTTTCTCACGGAGGGTTCTGAGTTTGGGGCTGAAAGCCGCAGGCAGCAGGGATGCTCCGCAGG
>NW_008665760.1:0-1407 GCF_000695815.1 Acanthisitta chloris
TCCTTCCCTCTCCCTCCCCACCTTCTCCCGGAGCTCTTTCAAGCCCAGCTCCTTGGCTCCTTCTTGCCCGCCGTTTTCCCTGGGTGCAGAGGGAAAAGGCCTCTCCAGACCTGCACCAGGACCAAGCCGTTCTTCAGCCGGCAAAGCAGAGACTGGGACCAGATGGGGAACCAGCTCTGGGTGGAGGGGCACCCCTGCAGGAGAAATTCGACTGACCTTTCCCCAGCTACTTGAAATCAGATCCCTCCTGCCTTTCCTTGCTACTCCTTCTCTGGGTGACTGCAGAGCCCTGACATTTTTCAGGAGCCCCAGTGAGTCAGCAACACATGCAGGTCTGCTAAAATCCCTGAAGCATCCCTCAGCACAGAGGCTGCCAGGCTGCAAGCCCACGTGCTGGCTCCAGACTGCCAGGGAAGGGGGCATGCAGAGCTGCTGAAAAGCTGGATCCTGTCTCCTTGCAGGACAATGGGTATCGGGGGTGTCAATGTCCCACTGGAAGAGAAATCACGGGATGCACAAGTGGCCTCTTACACAGGGATCTACGACACAGAAGGGGTGCCCCACACCAAGAGTGGGGAGAGACAACCCATCCAGGTCAACATGCAGGTATGTGGTTCTTCAAGCCTGGCATGGGACAACAAGGGAGGGCAGTAGGGGGTTGGCTTCCAGGGAGAGTGTGGAGGTGAAATACTCCGGGGCAAAAATCTGATCACAGCTGCAGTCCTCCTCTTTGCTTTGTGTTAGTAAGGCTGCTGATCAGAACGTAGCTGGAAAACACAAGCTCTGCTTCCTTCTCTCCCAAGAGAGCAAGGGCCAGGAAGTAGTGGAGGGTTTGCTAGAGACTTGCAAAGACCTTTGGGCTCCTGCAGCAGAGCAAATTGTGAGCTGAACCTCTTGTCTCTTCTACAGGACATTATAAACTTTAGGCAACTCCCAGCAAGGTCCCTGGCTAGAAATCCAATCCCTTGGTATGCAGGGACCCCTCTTTGCCTGCCAGCACTACCAGGTTTTTTTGGAGCAGAGCATGCCCCAAGCACAAGGGGTGACTAGTCTCCTCTTCCACCTGTCATATGCAGGATGCCTGAGGACCTGCCAAAGGCTGACAGCATGTGTGTGAACATCTCCCCCAAGGCTGTCTTCTCCCTTTTCCCATATGCCTCCATTATGTGCATCCACAAACCTAGGTTCTTATTCAAGTGGCTCCTCACTGTTACCTTAAAGAGAGGATCCATGGCCCCAAAGTGAGATGACAGAAGTTCCAGCCCGTAAGGCAGCAGAGTTGACAGAAGACAGGAAGAGCAGCAGGCAGATTTCCACAGCACTCGGTGTGCAGAGGGAGATTTGATGTGTTTTGGCTTTGGTTTGGTGGTTTGTTTTTTCCCTCTCCTAATTATAGCTGTGAAGGAT
>NW_008665760.1:1420-12024 GCF_000695815.1 Acanthisitta chloris
ATTCTACATCTACCAAAAAGGGGAAGCAAGGCAGTAAGTCATCTTCATCTGAAGCTCTTTTAAGGGTCTGTTGCGACTTATACAAGTTTGGGACCTTGCCAAGCCCACCAGACTTCAGCACTTTCTCACATTTGCTCACTGCACACAAGATTCATCTTAATCTTCACTGTTTTTTTTCTGGTATCATCATTTAGCATAGCAATCCCCTTCTGAATAAGAGCTGAAGCAAGGCAGTAAGTCATCTTCATCTGAAGCTCTTTTAAGGGTCTGTTGCGACTTATACAAGTTTGGGACCTTGCCAAGCCCACCAGACTTCAGCACTTTCTCACATTTGCTCACTGCACACAAGATTCATCTTAATCTTCACTGTTTTTTTTCTGGTATCATCATTTAGCATAGCAATCCCCTTCTGAATAAGAGCTGTAACATCTCCATTAGATATTTCTATTAATTACAGCATGCCTAACTTAATTTTGGAGACTCATATCACATTAACAGTTACTACTTCATAATTTTAGGTTAATAAGACTACCCTGAAGTATCTGTTCATGTTAATCTCTTTTCTATACATCCTCCTCCTTTTAACACCCAGGGAAAACAAACAATACACAGTATTACTTTGCAATGAGCTGAACAAGGGCTGCTGGATGCCACTGTTGAGCATTGTAGTTATATTTCACAGTGTCCTTAACACCAGGAGGTGGAAGGGCAGCTCTCCAAAAAAAACAGCTGCTTTGATTAAAGCATCCCTATTTTGATAGTCACATTTACTCTTAAGTGCACCACTGATGTGAACTCTGAAAATCTAGAAGGTGAACTTTTCTTACGGAGAAAACAGTCAAATCACAAATGAAATGTAAGTAGGGTTTGATTTTCAGATACAAGTTCTGAGATGGTTTGTTTCAGCATCAGAATGAGTAGCCACAATATTTGCCCAAAGACTTGCTTTTACAGATCAAATCCTGGGATATTGACCATGAAGCTAATTGGATTTTCAGGCATTAAGCAGGTCCTCAATCCCTTTTAGGATCTGATCTTGATAGATAGGTTCCTCAGTACAGACTTAGATGTCCACAATTGATACTTTCAAGTATTAATTATAGGCAACTCAACAGGGATTTACATGTTTAACTCATCATTTAGCTGCTTAGCCAGCCCGAGCCGAAACAGATTTAGGGAACCAGCCTCAGATACCCCAGTCTGAAAACTGCTTCAAATACATACTTCCTGAATCTTCAAAACTGGGCTTATTGCACACAGCTTTAAATTTTCCTACTTCCTTCAACTATGAAGAACTTCTGCCTCCACTTCCTTTTCTAGAGCAGGCAGGATTCTGATGCATCCTAGGAGAGTAAGGGCACTATTTAAGGCATGCAAACTGAATTCACATTAGAAATAGATTGTGAGGTCAGTTCTGCAGTTAAAAACTGGTCTGATACTGCCAGTCTAGGGCCTCAGTCACTGAAGGTCCATAGGAATTTGCTTCCCATCTACTTTAAAACTTGAAACAAATAATTCTTTGTGTTCCCGCTTTAATTGGCTAGTAGACAGCTGAGCAGTGACAGCAGTGACAGAGTTTATACATGTAAAACTGTTTCTGAATTCCAGGATCTGAGGATGTGTTTCTCTTACCTAAATTGTCAATTGTGCACACAATATCCAGAAACTGCTAAACTGTGTGGCAAATGTTGTAAACTAAGTTAGAAACTTCTCAGATTGAGTAAAGAAACTAGACCTCTATTCCCTGTAACAAGTAGCCATCAAATCAGCCCAGCATGCAAATTCAGAGGGAGTGATTAAATAACTATTTAACTCCTATAGCACTGGAAGACAGAGAAGAGCTGACAGAAAAATACACTTCAAAGCCTGACCTGTGAAGAGCAGAGCCATCCCTCCTCCCTGGGGAAGCCCATAGACAAGCCCAGTGGAGTAGCCAGGATTCAGCTGCAGCAGCCACAGGAATTCAGGGCAGCTCTGAGGATGCAGAATGTTGACTATGCCACAGAGCTTCTGCATCTGCTAAGTCTTGGGCTGGTGGAAGGCACATCATAGCAGAAAAGCTCTGCAATTAATTCTTCCTTTCTTCTGGAAATCCACAGCAGTCAAACAACTCAGGGTAGCTCAGCAAACTGGGTCATTGAAGGAAGATGGAATTAGTTTTTTTCCTCTGTCTTGCTGAAATTCAGATCCTCCATACGTTAATGAAATGAAATGCTGCTCTTGTGTTGTATCACCTTCTACAAGTGTTCTTAGAAATGCCTTTACTTCTTCAGTTTCCACACTGAGGGTGGCTTATGCTCCTCTCTGACAATTTCTCTTTGTGGACCGTGCACAGTAATAGCCAATGTGCTTAACCTTTACTATCTTGCATTATGAGTGTACCAGGATTACTATCAAGGATGATTAATTACAAAAAAAGTCCCTACTTAAGATTTTACTTGCTGGGAGAGATAAAATAGCCTGTACATCTGATTCTCTCTTTGTCAAAGGAAGTGGCAGAAATATTTCAGTTACTCCTTTGAGGTAACACTTGGAACTGGAGCCAAATAAACCCCTTCCAATTACAGTATGCAGCAACTCCTGCTGTTGTCAAGGCTAAATTTAACTTAACACAGTGGGCTGAAGGAAGGTTTAATGCAATGTCCCATTACACAGCAGCAGCTTACAAACCACATCTTGAATTAAAAAACAAAACAAAACAAAAACAAGCCAAATCTGCCCTGAGAGAACTGGATACAGAAGGCTCTGCTTGCAACTTGGGAAAAGTCCCTGTGTAAAAGGGACTTTGCAAGTGTGATTATGGCAGGCAGATGATCAAAGGTCAGCTCCTAGGCACATGATAGGAATGGAAAACAGTCAAGTGAAGAAGCAGTCACTAAAGTGAGTGATGGAAATATTTAAAGGGAAAAATTGCTGATTAACAGTGCTGTTCAGTAGCACTGAATTCACTATTACCATCTAACAGCAGAACACAATCAACAAGCCACACTACTGGGACCAACCAAGGCTTCATGCCTGCACTTCAGATTCTCTGCAGTGTCACAAGGCACAGGAACTCAAATTTTCCATCACAATCCTTGAAAGCCTCACTGAGGTTTTTCTGATGTTGTACAGGTGTCTAGCAGTGGCTTATTGAAAAAAGACAACTTTATTTTACAGAACTTACTATAGCCATAGTCTCATTCACTTCAAAGCTGCAAGCACGATCAGTTTAAAGTCAATGTCTCTCTACTTCACTGTATTAGGCACTTACCTACTGAACACACCTGCTAAACCTCCTTCCTAGCTTCTGTTACTCAGCTGCACTATCACAGTCCAACAAGCAGTTACAGAAATGCAGAGAGAACAGAGTCTCATGTAAAATGTGGAACAGAATCCCAGGGAAGGAGTAAGTGGTGTAATAGCAGCACATCTCAGTCAAGGCTCCAAAGTACTGGGACATTAAAGGTTTCAGACTGAGCAAAAGAAGGAATCTTCTGAATCTGAACTGCAGCCTTTAGGTATGGTATAAAGGTGAAGTAATGGTCTATATCACTGCAGATCACTAGTGCATGATGGACAGTATATACAAGCCACTTTGAGGTTGTTGAGCCAACTACTGCTGTGTCATCTTAAACATTATCGCTTTGATTCTCGCTCTTAGTAACATTTATACATATGGGAACTTTATTTTTTCTTCCTTGCCTTTCCCAGATAGAAGTGCAAGAGGACAGTACAGGCAGAGTCTAATCCCTCATGTTTTATGTATGCCTAAGCATAAAAGACTTTCTGACTGCTAGAGCAGGCTTCCCAGATCTTTGATTTATTGATTTGAGGAACAATAACCCTTACATGAGCTGTTTTATGTTCTGCAGTTTCACAAATGTTGTTTCACATTGAGAGAGAGAAACCAACAAAACAATCAGCTCACTAACACTGATATATTCCCTCTTCCTCACAGTTTAACGACATTGGCGTTTTTGAAACGGTCTGGCAAGTCAAATTCTACAACTACCACAAACGGGATCATTGCCAATGGGGAAACAGTTTTGGCAGTATTGAGTACGAATGCAAACCAAACGAAACACGCAGTCTCATGTGGATCAATAAAGAGACCTTCCACTGAAGAGATGGGAAACCAATACTGCTGGACAATCTCCCTAAAGAAAAATCTACCTTTTTAAACCAGCAAGAAGCCTTAACAAAGGCATACTGTAACATTGCTTTGTCCATAAGGTTCCAACAACTACATTGTATATACGGGTGGTGCCACTGAAATATTTGCCTATTACTGTGTTTTAAGTTTACCATGGCATCTGCAACATTCTTTGTCACCCTGAGAATAGTAAAGAGTTCATGGTAAAGAATATCTGATAGCTGGGTAGAAAGTCATACCATCATAATACTGTTGTAAGTATTTGGATTATTCCCACTAGATGTAACAACTTTTGTGAAGTGTTTTGCTTTATTGCTTAGGATTTGGATCAACATCACATTGGTGATTTATGTATTTACATTTGTGTTTGCTCCTAAATTGATGTGTTCCTTAAAGCGTTTTGTTGTACATGTCATCCCAGTGGACAGCAAAAAATTCAAATTATGGATATTTGTAGGTTTAGCTAAATGGCAGCTAATGCACTGTTGGTATTGTGCTCTCTTACCGAGGGATTTGGAAACTCATTCTCCCTTTTGTTAAGTGCTGCAAGATATTCTGTGAAGTTTGCTAATTTCCCAAATCACTCCAAATTGGACTCTTTCTTGTTAAGTTTCACAGTCTCTGAAATAGCTTTAGGAAATGGTATAAAACATGCTAACATGAACAAAGGAGAAGCAATAAATCAGTTGTGGTATCAAAGACATCTAACAACATGGCTAATATCTATCTTAAGATCATGTAGCATTTTTGAAATAGCAGCAGCCACGCTTAATTTAGTTTTAAGAGTTCTAATAGTAAACTCCATTTTTGCTTTAATGACAGATTGCTCAAATCAGTTAAATCCTACAAATCAACATTTTCAAGCCTGACCACTGTATTATACCATAATTGACAAGATTTCTGACCAACAAACACTCAGCAGTGTGAGGAGTGGAGATCCCAGTGCATGGTCATACATGCACTGCACTCTTTCAAGTAAAGATAAGCATGTGAACATTTGCATGGTTATAACTAAAGGTGCTACATAAACACTAGATCAGTGTTTAACACAAACAGACAACACAAAACAAACATATCTTTTTTTTCAGTAAAGAAAATAAAGCAAGGAAACAACTACACCTGTCCCATTCCCAACTTGGGTTGAAGTAAGCTGTCACTTCTTGCATATCTGTTATTCCTGTTGTGAATAATTTGTAAATTGTGTATGTAAATGGTAACCATGACTTTTGATCTTTGTAATAAAGTACTTAAACAACTTCTTCTCTACTTTGGCCATCTAAATGAGCTGAAAATACTGTATTAAAGACAGCGGCTTTAGAAAGTCAGATAGCAGAGGGTATGTAGCTAATGATTTCTGAGAATCCAGTCCAAAGTACCTCCCCTGTTTCTAGGAAACACAGAGATAATGTGCTAGAATGCAGATGGCTAATGTGATAACACTCAGTAGAGCTCATTAATACGCAGCTTGTTGAACTCATTTAGTGTAGAAAGTAGAGATTTAGGACAGAAGTGAAGTAACGAGGAAATATTTTCTTCCATTGAATTATTCATCAAAAAGCTTGACTGCTTGCAGATTTCTACAGACAAAAGAGCCTGACAGTAGTAGCCCTGGTGTAACACACTGCTGGAACAGTGAGCTAGCCAGCTGCATCTCCACTCTGAGGCAACAGTACACAGCAAATTTGATTGAAATGAAATTCTAGAAATAATCTCTTCTGCATTAGCTTCTTTCCTAAACTTTTCCCTAGAAAGAATTCTTCAAAATGAAAAAAAATGACCAAATTGAAATCTGCAATTTGGACAGAAGTGTTATTGCCAGCACTTCAGCAAAAAAAGGAGTTTCCAGATGCTTTAATGATTTCAAACTTCCAGCTGTAAATCTGTTCTATCTCTGCACTACTAGAAAACCGATCTTCTGATGCACTGATCATCATACTTTGTTCTTTTCGTACATATGAACCAAAAGCACATTGGCAAGAAATACATATGATACATCAATTAACAGAAAAACTTCTGTCCTAATAGAGTAAAAATATGTAAGACAGGCCTTGACTTTGATTTCAAACTTCCAGCTGTAAATCTGTTCTATCTCTGCACTACTAGAAAACCGATCTTCTGATGCACTGATCATCATACTTTGTTCTTTTCGTACATATGAACCAAAAGCACATTGGCAAGAAATACATATGATACATCAATTAACAGAAAAACTTCTGTCCTAATAGAGTAAAAATATGTAAGACAGGCCTTGACTTTGAGCTCAGCTTCTATGAAATCCTTGGCCCACAATGTCCTAGGTCTCCAGCATTTAATAAATGTTGCAATGAATAAATCTAGCCTATCCTGGCACAGGAGGGCTGCTATTCCCGCTGGCTGGAATCACACCCTTCCCATATGGGCTCATGCCCATATTAATGCCAAATAGGGCAGCTCTTTCCTTACATCCCAGGAGGTCCTGCAGCAGTTCAGTTCAAAAAAAGAAAGATTGATGGAGCGAGTTGCTTTTAAAAGGAAGACAAGAACAGCAAGAGCAACTGTGTTTTGGAGGGCCCATATCCTGAGACTGAGCATTGCTGCCCAGGATTGCAGCATCCCTTTTACAGACAGACAGCAGTGATAGGAAGGATGAGGACTGGTTTATAGCTTATCTAGACAAGGTGTAGATAGAACTTATCAGGTGTTATATCCATGGAGCGAGTTGCTTTTAAAAGGAAGACAAGAACAGCAAGAGCAACTGTGTTTTGGAGGGCCCATATCCTGAGACTGAGCATTGCTGCCCAGGATTGCAGCATCCCTTTTACAGACAGACAGCAGTGATAGGAAGGATGAGGACTGGTTTATAGCTTATCTAGACAAGGTGTAGATAGAACTTATCAGGTGTTATATCCTTCTCCTGCAGACAATGTTTAAGCAGGCAGAAATGTGACTTGATGGCTTTGCATTATTCTTAAATAAAGGACTATTCACGTGGTGTTTGTTCAGTGTCCATACCACCAGTGATGATACTCCACACATGTAAAACAGAACAGGCCCTTCAATTTCCCCTTGCTCATCAAGTGCTTTTCTAACAAAGCAAACATTTGCTCCTAGCAAAGGAGACCCAAGACTTTAGCAGTTCCCTGGAAAGTAATGCTTTAAATTTCTTTCATCCAGGACATCTCTCTTAAATATTCATAAAGCTTGAGTCACTAAAAAACTGTTGCTGTGACAGTTTGATGCATTATTCAATCAGCAGCATTTAATCTTCAGACAAGTTTGTTCTTTACACAGCTTTTTCTAATGAGTATTTCCATTTTTGAACAGAACTCCAAAATTCAGGACACAATACACTAAGCTTAAATATATATTTATTTTTATCCATTACAATGTCAGAAAATGCTGACAAGGTGTCAGTCCAGCTGAAACCACAAAGCACTGATAGCTGGGAGGTTTTATACATGAGTGACTTCAAGATTCTTTCTCATGAAGTGTCCAGCTGTCATTTTCACAAGAAAATTTGAAACAAATATTCCAAATATTTGTGTCACTTTTTCATCTATATTTAGAGGTAGTTGTTAGCACTCTCAGACTGCTGAGTAACAAGATCCGAGAGCAAGTTATTAGTCATGAGTGTTACAGTTGTGATCCTGCATAGAACTTGCATTAGATCATTAGAGTTTCACAAGGCTTTGTGTTTAGTACAGCTACTACAGGCTCTGGTACCTCCTACCATCTGAAACAGAAATAACACTGCTCAAGGCTCTATGCCCTATTAACTCACAGTAGGGAGGTTTCACTGCCTTCAGCTGAGGCTCTGCCCAGTGGTTTGCAGATGCAGTGACCCTTACTGATTCCAGACTAGCAGAGTATGAGAAAACCTCATTTATAACATACGTAGTATAAATGATGTGAAGAGAACTTCTGTATAAGGAAGAAACAAATTTTGGAATACAAGGCTTTTGCATGCCAGCAGAGGTTCTTTCCCATTTGATTAAGAGCATCCCCTTCACTTGCTATGTAAAATTTTGATGTATATGCTATGCGTTCTGTTCTTCTAAAGTCTCCATGCAAAGCTTTGATTAAACAAGGATGTGGCATGTTGTAAATGCTAACCTCTTTCTGAGATCTGAAACGAGTGCTGTGGCTTTCAGAATTCAAAGGACTGAGCATTGCCTTAATAGCAATGTCAACCCTGAAGCACAAAGCAGCAGTATAATGAGTCTTACAACACTCCTGTTTTCCCCTAGCTCCACAAAGCTCACAAGTGATGATTGGAAAGTCCCCTTAGTGCAGCTAATCCAGGTCTTTGGCTAGGACAGACAGGCACTCCTGCCCAAGGGTCCTCCCTGCTGCATGCTTGGCAGCTTTCACCAGCATTCCTTGGCCTGCTTCCTTTTCCCCCCTGTCCCTGACACCAGCATTTCAGGCTTCAAATCCCTGTGAGCCTTGGCTTTCAGCCTTAGGAAGACAAGGCTGCATCAATCCAGAAAGAGCAAACCCAGTCCTCTCTGCATCATCTTATCTGTCTCTACCATAAGGTTTTGTGAGTTCTCCCACTGCAGTCACTGATGTTTGTAATCTTTTGACCTGCACCACTCAGGTGTAAGTACAGAGATACAAACAGATGTCCATTGGTGACAGGGCTTAAAACTAATGACAGCTTTTCCATCAGTTTTGATAATTCATAGTAGCACATCTGCATTGACCAAGTGTAAGGCTTTGATATTCTAGTTTTTCTCATTCAGACAAACTTGAGTCTCAGTGCTGCCATCCATATACAAGTGGTTTGCATGCTATCCCTAACACCTTTGATTTCCTCTCCCAGAGAATGGACACTCCTACTCCCTTATCCCTAACAGCAAGGAATAGCCTGGTATCCCATCCAATAACTTCTGCAGCCTTTGAACAATCCTGAGAGAAGCAATATACTACCAGCTGGTGATGATAAAGGCAAGAACCATGTGACTGTGCTGGAGTTAGCTGGACCTTCTGCTCATTCTCATCAAAGTAATGACAAGGTTAGGTGCTATCCTGCTGTTACAGGAGTGACTGTGAAAACTTCACCAGTAATATCTACATTAAGCTACAGCGTATGTGCTACAGGGACCAAATGTTCTTAGAAGCTTGAACTGAATCTTTATGAGCTTAATGTGAACCCCAGAGGGTCTGTAGAGAAGTGGCAGTAGCATGCAATATCACAACACATTCTTTTCTGACTATGATGGATGGCACTCTTCTGCTCACTCTAAGTTGCTATGCCAACAGATTCACCTAAGGTACTTCCACATTTCAGACTTATTGTAGACAACAAGCTGTGGCCAATTCTATGTATAGAATATATAGTCTAAAGTTGGCACTTTTGTTTGTTTTTTTCTTAAATTAACTGTATTATTTTTACTTCTGGTTTCTGAGGCATCACTGCCTAAATACTACACTACAGGCAAGATGTGCAAATGCAAGAAATACCAGGGTGTGAAAACACAACTGCAGTCATTCCTGTTCTGTATGGAACCTGTATGACTGCACTCCAAATATTTAAAAGCACGAAAACAACAACAACAAAAAAAAGGCTTCATGCATCTATACTGTTCAAGAGGCTTTCAACCTTTTGTCTATCAGAACAAAGCAATAGCCAGATAAAAATGTCCTGGTCATCTCATTTCCAAATGCATAGTGCTTACACTGAACTTTGCTACCCTTGAGGTGGATGAGAGGTGGATGCAATCCTGGGTCACAGTTCTACCAAAACATATGGAGTTAACATGAGGGACAAATTTGCCCCAATATGCTAAAATGTGGATGAACTGCCCTTGCTTAAAACAGAACTGTAAGAATTCAGACCTAAGCATTTTAATAGAAATTAAGTATAACACACTGAGGAAGTATTTCCAGGGAGGCTGTTTGTTTTAAATACAGTGAAAAGATTTCCTCTATAGATCATTTACCGTATCATAGGAAAGAATATTTCCTTTTCTCCAGGGATCAAGAACTAATATTTTGTGCCTGAAAACAGGTACAGAATCAGTTACATAATGAGCTTACAGAGCTAAAAAAATTATTGCAGTATTTATTTAAATAAAACCAGCTATCATTTCTTACTTCTTTCTGCCTCAGCCCTGCAATGCCAGCAGCAGCAGCCCTCAAGCACAAATAAGCAAGCAAAGAAGGAATGCTGCCATATACTTAGCTCCAGGCCTGAAATATAATCCAAACAGCACAAGAAAGGGAGATTATTAGCCACCTTGCAGTCCTCCTATAGCCTTTATTCTTGGAGAACCATAACTAGGACAGGTAAGTACATGCTTTTTTCCCCCATACACTCCCTTCTCCAAATCCATGAGGGATCATGCCTTATCTGAAACGCCAGCTCCTGTGCAGATATCTAAAGGGAACTGGAGGGGCATGAGCTTGGAGTCATGGTACAAGAAAGAGACAGGAGAATCTCAGAGTGTATTCAAACACACTGAGCTTTTGACCCCCAGGCAGTGGG
>NW_008665760.1:12046-35424 GCF_000695815.1 Acanthisitta chloris
TGTAACACTGTCAGAGAGCCCTACAAAAATTCTTTTGGTAGTCTCCATCTCAGTCACCTTTAATACTTCTTCCAGGTTCTGCTAGGAAAAAAAATCTCCTCTAAGAACTTCCAATGTTTTTAAATGGTAAGTAGCTTTATGCTTCTGGCTCAGTAAGCTCATTGTCAGTAACTTTGCACAGATTTCATACTAATCTCAGACTTCTCAGATTTCACTAGAACTTTCTCCAGGCAGTCAGAAGCTGCTGATGAATACTGTCATTGCTTATCTCCCATCCCCTAATCTCTCTCTCATCTTTCATCCATAAAGGAGAGTCAGAAAAGGCTTTTTCTTCTCTCAGCATTTGCTGTTCAGTCTATTACTTCATTTGCTTTGAAGGCTCTGCAGTAAGTAGTTATTTACAAAATATAAGGCCCCCAGTCATTCAGTAACTTTTAATGTAATAATCCAAGGGGGTGTGAGAAGCAAGGAAGCCCTTAATACCTCCTACACAGAGGTACACAGAGTACATCAATACCCTGTGGAGCAGCACCACTGAGGAGCTACTAGGAAGTACTCCAAGTAGAAGCTGGCACAGCTTGGCCAAGCAGAATTCATTGCTGAATAGAATTCAAGCTGGTTTCACTCCACATTTTGTTGGATACTGGAAAACTTCAATTGAGGAGAAAACCAGTAGAATCAGTTTTAGTCCATCTTACCTTCTAAGCTTTTATTAAAAACTTGTATAAATGAAAAATTAAATGATATAATGGTCCTTAGGATGCTGTGAAAAAAGTAGGCTGGCTCTGTCATTTCTTAGACCAGCTCTGAGTTGTTACTTGCTGTGTAGCCCCTTTGATACAGAATTCCTGGAGAAGGACAAGGTTTTAGCACAATATGCATCAGGTAATCCAAACTAGTGTTTTAAATTACTGCAAAAACAACAGAATATCTATCTGCAATTCTGTGTCATCCATGGTCCACAAATTGTCAAACAAGACTTCATTTAAAGTGAGCAGGTACAAATTATTAGCCATTACAGTCAAGAATAAATGCCCAGCTCTGGTAAGCTTTTCTCCTCTGTATTTTTCTCATTATTTCAATTCCCACAGCTCCAGTAAAAGAAAATTAACAGGGATTTGAAGCAATGATCTTCCAGCTCACAGTTGCTTCACAGAAATTGCTGCCATGTGAATACTAAAAACATAGTAAATATTTTATTTTACTCTTGTTGTCTGTAGTCTATTATGATGAACCATGGAAATTATGGAGACTAATTTCCTGTCCATCTCCTGTAGATTCCCTGGTGTTTTAATATTACAGTTCAACTCATGATGCAGCCCCTCTGTCGTTATGGACACTAATTTCATCCAGTGTACTCTGTTGAGATATGTAATTTCATAAAACTTGAAGCTACTCAGTATGTACCTCAACCTCTCTTCTGATTTTCATGCAAAGCATTGCACAAATTGGGGGTGGAGAGGTGCAGAGGAAGGAGAAGGGCACAACAAAACGTGCTCCAGCACAAGCTTCAGTGTCTTAAGAAACCAGACAAGAATTGCCAGAGGGAATAAAAGCAGCACTCACAAATACTCCAGGAAATCACTAGATGGAGCTGCTAAGAGGAAATACAGAATCGCAGAATCGTTTAGGTTGCAAAAGACCTTTAAGATCGTCGAGCCCAACTGTTAGCTCAGCACTGCCAAGTGCACTGCTGAAACGTGTCCCTAACTGCCCCATCTCCATGTCTTTTGAATTCCTCCAGGGATGGTGACTCATATGTACCACAAAAGAAATTTAAAATCCCAGGAGCCATTAGGAAGCTGTAAGCCGGGAGGAAAAGCCTCCTCATCCCATTTGTAGCTGCATAGGCCACTTCTCCCACGCAAACACAGTGCAGTCTCACAGAGCCCACTGCAAATACTTACACGCAAAAGGGACTCCCCTTTGTTATTGCTGAATTCCTCTTGATCCAAACTGACACCTGAAGAGCAGCAACCATCAAGTGCACTGTGGCCCAGAAGGAGATCAGAGAGGTACAGGGAGCTCACACAGCACTGAACCTCACTAATAGGGCACTTCTGCCAGCATCCCTCATTACCCTGACTTGAGCCTTCATTGCATGCAGAATCGTAAGAATTTCTGCTTGCCCACAAGTTTGGGAGCTTGCATTTCTTGACATGCACAATCACAAGGACTGTTCACCCAAACTACAGCATCTTCGTAGCTCTTATAAATTATACTACTTCTTTAATAGAGTAACTATTCCCCACTTCAAAGATAACTCCAAACTGTATTAAAATGAACAGGTACACCATACATTTCTACAGAGAGAACTAAATCTCACTGTTACCATTACAAATCATTGCCAATTCACATGCTTCTGGAACCAAAGTCATGTCCATGCTGCTGTGTGCCATGAGCTACAACCCTGGTAGCAGTCAACAAGATGACAATTTACCATTTTGCCTGTGTGCTGGTTTGAGCTGAAGTAGAGTTAGCTTTCTTCACAGAGGCTAGTATGGGGCTATGTTTGGGTTTTGGCCAGAACACAGAGTTGATAATGCAGAGATGTTTTTATTATTGCTGAGCAGAGCTTACACAGAGTCAAGGCCTTTGCTGCTTTCCATACTGCCACGCTGGCAAGGAAGTTGGGGATGCATGGGAGATTGGGAGGAGACACAGCTGGGACAGGTGACCCAAACTGACCAAAGGGATATTCCATACCATAGGACATCATGCTCAGTATATAAGGTGGGAGGAAGGAGGAGGAAAGGGGGGACATCTGGAGTGATGGTGTCTGTCTTCCCAAGGTACCGTTACGCATGATGGGCCCTGCTCTCCTGGAGATGGCAACACCTCCTGTCTTTGGGAAGCAGTGAATTAATTCCTTGGTTTGCTTTGCTTGTGTGTGCAACTTTGGCTTCCTCTATTAAACTGTCTTTATCTCAACCCATGAGTTTTTGTAGCTTTTACCCTTCTAATTCGCTCCTCCATCCCGTTGGTGGGGGAGTGTGTGAGCGGCTGCATGGTTCTTGGCTGCTGCCTGGGGTTAAACCACGACAGCCTGTTAACAGGATCCCAATACCCAATCTCAACACAGCACTTTTCTGCATGGGTCAGTGCACTCTAGGCTGTCTCAGTCCTCTCTACCTGGCAATGAATCAAAGCTGGCAAATTTAAAACTCCACTGTAATGCTGAAGATCTGTCTCTCCCCCCCCCCTCCACCCCCCCTCCAAGTGCTTCATTCTCAGGGGAATAACATTAGCATTTATGGAAGTAAATGCCTCAGGGTTTTGCTAATGTGCTAATGAGCTAGAGCCTTCCACCTTCAGATCATAAGCATGAATCATATTCAGCTCAAAGGTAAAAATACTGTTTCTAGTAGAAATCTGATATCAAGAGGAGTTCTAGTTTCAGCTTCTCCATCACAATTTCATGGTTATGCTTTCTGTGCAGTTGTATTTTCCAAGTCAGGCAGGGTTTTGAGCTCAGCAGAGCCTTCCACCAAGGACCACCAATCATATCAAGATTAAAAATCATTTTGATACAGATTGTCAGGATATGCAGAACAGACTATCACACTTAAAAAGGGGGAAAAATAAAAATAATTTTAAAATATGTATTATAAGTTCTACAAACTTGAATTCACAGATGTACTCAAAATACAGAAGTTTTTAATCAAAAAGCCACAGAAAGCAAAACCTGTATTAATATCAGCTGTTTCAGACCCCTTTAACACTATAGATTCCACTGTGGCCACATAATATTACTGAAACTATCCAGTTTTGCTTACACACAGCAAACAGTTACAATTGAGATACATTTTTTAGAAAGATGACATACAAAATACGCAGAAGTTACTCTGGGAAAAAAATAACAGGAGGCAGGGTTTTGAATTCCGGTATTTGCAAACCCCTACAGTGCTTGTGTCCTTTTTTCCTGCTAATTTAAAAATCACAGTATCACACCCTTGCTCCTAGTCACAGCAGAGGTTCCTCTCTTCCACAGGAGGGAGCTTTGCTCTTGCAAAGATGACACTCTCTCGCAGTGCTCAATTTGGAAATGTGTAGGAGCTCTAAACATGCTGGAGTGCCCCACGCCTGACAGCTTCCACACAGGATTAGCAAAGATTCAGAAAATGAAGGGAAAAAAAAAAAAAAAACAGCCCAGAAAAGGAAAGATCAAGCATTTATAAGCTAAACCATTCTTGGACCCTTGTGTTATGTCATGCTAATGTAATTGCTTATGTAGCAGAAAAACCTTAGCGTGTCAAGTCCAACACCATTTACGTCCAGACATATTTGATGTATATAAATGTCACTTATGTGACTGAAGGTATCAGCTATTCAGATATTACTAGAAGAGGAACAATAGATCACAGTAATTCAAAGAACTTAACATCTTGAGATGAAATCTGGCCTAACAACTGAAAGAAATATCTCAACACGAATTTGAAAATGTGTTTTAAATAACACAAATAAAAGCAATCCTCTCTTTGGTCAACCATGTATTAATCCAGCAAGTGGCAGTCAGCTTTTACCAGGGTCAACCTGGATGGCTGCTTTTAATAGAAAACCAGCTCACTTACATCATTCAGAATTCTATGCCACACTTGATCTGCAGCTCTGAGCTGCAATTTGCATCAAGGTAGCACTGTGCTATCATCACGTTTCCCTGCTGCTACTTCCACTACTGTTTCCTTAGCATAAAAATCACAAAATGCAGAGGTGACAAGCCAAGTGGGAGTGATGCTTAAACTGTGCTGTTCTTACCATCTAATAGCTAGAGAATTTCATATTCCCTGCAGTCCAAGTTTAGTCCAATGGGTATATCCTCCTCCTGATGTGTACAGCTAATTCCCACCATCAACAGTGGGAATAACACATGCACACAGAGGGGAGAAGGAGCCCTTGAGGCCTGTTGTACTGGTGATTTCAAAATATCAGGGCAAACCTATTTTGCATGTGATAGAAACTGGTGCCCAGGCCTGTAACCTGTGTTTAAGACTGATATGGGTTTGCACACTCAGAGCACTAACAAAACCTTACTCACCCTGTTTCCAGCTTTGTAGGAGCTTTAAGAAATGGTTCTGCCATGAATAACTAATTTTATGCATACAAATCTATGCACATAGATCTATCACAGATCAAAGCCCTGTGGAGCAAAATGAGACAGAAAGGATAAGGTGAAATACATCTTCTGCTCCAAGGGTCTTACATGCTGCTCAGAACCCTTTCTTCCTGTTAAAGTAATAAGTGAAAAAAATATTACAAGTCTTCCCTGTGTTCAATACTTGCTGTTATTTCAAAGCCAACTATGGTATAATTATGCAGGCTATGTTTTGGCTTGCACATAATCAACACTAATAAACATAGATTCAGCTGCAGGCCACGGTCAGCTCCACAGAAGGCTAAAATGTTAAGCCAGCTCTGATGTGACAACGTAGTGGTGCTAAATTTTCTTTAATCAAAGCCTTATCTAAGAGTTTAGACACAAATACATCCAAGCAGTCTGCAGACCACATCAAATCACACTTGATGCTCAGGGTAATTTTTCAGAACAAACCTGTTCCTATTCACAGGTAATGAACCCAGCAAAATTATCATGCTATATGGTAAGTCTAAACTGCTAAAAAAATACTAATAATGAAACAAAACAGGCCAGATAGCATAGTTTGAAAAAACCCAAAAGTCTCAGTACAAGCAAAGGCAACCAGACAGTCTTGTTTGTACACCACTTAATAAGTCCCAGAGGGAAAAGGGACAGCTGTGTAAAGCTGCCTTGTCCTTTTTTTTTTCCATCATAATTACATCTGTTGCTGATGTTTCATAAAATGAAATGTCCAGGATTCTTGGAGATACATTTGGAAAGGTAGCCAAGATCACCTTGGAAGGTTAGATCTGCTTAGGTCAAGTAAAAGTCTTTACTGAGGAACACTGCATTTTCAGCACTCATTTGACTCATTTTGAGCGCAAGGACTTAAAGTGAACTTGACATTTAGTTTCCCAGAGGACTTGTAGCTTACAATGACATCATGTCAATATTTACACTCGTTCTATGACATATGTTCTGTTTCTTTAAGTTGGCTTTGTTTGGGTTTTTTGCTAAATTTGACAAGAAATTATGGACTTTTTAAAGATTCTGAAAAGAATCTCTCTTACAACTTCAAACTACAGCTGAGAAACACAAAACACTGGAGTCAATTTTACTCTAAGATAAGAAGGCAAAGAACAGAGTACAAGGGAGGTAATTAGAAGTCAAGTCTGGGAAACAAGTCAAGTCTAGGAAACTTGGTTTCACTCCAGTTCCAATAATCAATCATAAACTCATCCAAAATGTTTTAACTAAAGCTAGATACTTAGATATTTAGCTTGAATTTCAGAGTTGCTAAGCTTCTACCTGCTTTATTTGACTTGAAGGAAAAAAGAACATTATAAGCTGCAAGAAACAGAAAAATCTTGGACCATTCTGAAAAAAGAACAATCGTCCCTTATTATTTAAAGCATTTCCTAATAGTAAAGATCCTTCAAAAATTACTTTTCAAATAAAGACTGAAAAAACATGTACCAACTAAAACCTTACCAAAACCTTTTCATTTTCTAGTGTATTTGGTAGAAATTAAATACAAACACACAAGGAGTTTAGAAGTTTGGAATGCTTAATTTGTTTGATGTAGTAGCTGGAAATTTTATAACAAAATTTTCTGCAAAATCCTGTTTTGGTCTAAATACTAGTATTTCATAACTCAGACTGTATACGACTAAATAATAATATAAAATACTTACCTCTCTATCATGCCTGTAAAAATACTATGCTGCATAGACATAAGTGATAAACATCAAGTGTGATTTTATTTTTCATTCTAACTATTACTTTCTAACAAAGTGAAGGGTTAAAATAATCATTTGGCTCTCTAAGGTTCTACTGGCCTCAACCCTTTCTTATTCCAGATTAGCAAAAATAACTGGTGTGGTACAATCCTTCCTAAATTACATATCTACTTAACCCTGATCATTAATGAGTACCAGATCTTTTATCCCAATATGGTTCCTTTTTGTGCTACTCTTGCATAGGAGGCATACCAGGATTTTAACTGAAGAAAAGGGGATGTGACTGGAGAGTTGAACCACAGTCTCCAGAGGGCATGATTTAACTGCTGCCTGGCAAAGCAAGCACAAGAAGCAAGCACAGAAAAACAGAACAGTTATCAGGACTCTTCTGCATCAATTAAATTGCTCTTTAAGAGTGAAACCTGAACTTGGGCAGCTCCAGTGCTGGAGCTCAGGAGCTAAGTCAATACATTGATTTGGAAGCTCACTCTTATGGAACATGAAATACTCACATGATCCCTGGACATCATTACAACACACATTGAGCTTTACAGAAGTCATTCAATCATTTTAAAAATTTTACAGTCCAGAATGTCTTCATTTATTTGACCTTAAGAGAGTATAGTTAAGCCCGGAAAAAGGGAGTGTGGGGGGAAGGTGTTTTAAGATCTGTTTTTTATTTCTCATTACCTCACTTTGATTTAATTGGTAATAAATTAAACTAATTCCCCCAAGTTGAGGCTGTTTTGCCCATGACAGTAACTGGTGAGTGATCTCTCCCTGCTCTCATCTTGACCCACGAGCCTTTCATTATATTTTCCCTCCCCTGTCCAGCTGAGAAGGGCAGTGATAGAGCAGCTTTGGTGAGCACCTGGTGTCCAGCCAGGGTCAACCCACCACATAAGTATTGGAATTATTCCAAACTGCTTTTAGTCATGTCTATAATGAGAAATAATACTTAAACAAAAATAGATCAGCAAAAATAATTGACAGTAGGAAAAAAGGGCTGAGTCCAGGTGTGATTAAAAGGTTTCAGACCCCATCAGGTTCACAGGGACTTGAAAGCACACAAACCTACTGACTCAGGCCAAAACTTGATTACATCTCTAGTTCTACTACTGTTCCTTGAACTTTTGCACATGTATTTGCAACACATCACAAAGCTAGTATGATCATCCCCCCAAATACCAGTTGTCTCAATTTCTTGGAAAGCAAAAACTGGGGAAAAAAAATCTGTTCATAGTACCAGAAATAAAGTAGTCTGGTTTCCTGCACAATAATATTCTCTATTTGGTTGACAGGTCTCTAAAAATTTGAGACATCCAGCTGAAGCTTTTCATTCAAGTGGGACAATAAGGTATTGGCCCGCTATGGATTTTTGGTTCTTAATAAAAGTTAGGTTTATATTTCTTCCCTTCCATAAGGATAATACAAAAATCCTTCTCCTATGCTCAGTTTTCACACTGGGAACTTAATATTTTGGACATTTTTGCTTGTCAAATGGAGCTGATCATCACTGCATACACCTTGATCCTTAAAACTAGCTAAAAAAGGCTTGTCAAAATGTCAGTGGCATTAATAAACCTTCCCTTGAGCATGTTTTTTGGTGGTGGTTGTGGTTTTTTTGGGTTTTTTAAAGCTCAAATAATTGCTGACATTCATACCAGCAAAGATGCATCAGTCTACAAGATTATAAACAAAAAGGGGTATGTGAGTGTAAAAGAGGTATGTGGGATGCCTAATCCAGAACCATTACAGTCATAATGGAAAATCCATTGCAGCTTGCTTGTAGCATACCTTAAGCCTCATCTAGGAGGACTACATTTAGCCTTTGTAGCCATTCTCTGAAAGAGTAACAGGAATTAAAATGTTCCAACTGCATTCTTTTCATCAGCAGGGCCAGAAATTTAATGTGCACAGGGTCTTTAGGAGGCCACCAGATCGCTCAATCTGGCGAATAGAGGACAAACTTGCACTGTGCAACACCACATATGGAGAGCTGCAGACTCCAGTTCTCTTACATCTATGTTCTTTTTTAAACAGTATTCAGAACACGCACAAGATGTTTTTATTAGAGCTGCAGTCAAGAACACATCAGCTATAATGAAACAGTAAAATTTAACTGCTGCCAACAACATTCTGCTTTGGTCTACAGTCAGTCTGAGCTTCTGCCCAACATCCACTTGCTCTCCACTCCCATAGAGTGACACTAAGCTGCTTCACAAAGGCTCTTAAAGTTTATTTTGCTTTTACTGCAACTCTTCACTATGCAGCTGCGCACTAGTAAACATGACCTTAACATCGAGTGGAAGTTTGGCAACAACTTGATTGCAAATGTAATCTACAACAGCCACAGAAGATAACCAAGCCAAAAGCAGAGTTACAGCTCTTAAAAACTCAGACTATAAATGGCTATACAAGATCTCACTTTGCACTGCAGTTTGCTAGTGTGATTAACTGTAGTGCTGTGCTACACCTGCAAATCATTTCTTTGTTTGCAAATACTGCAGAACTAATGCAGATGCCCCAGTACCTGACTGTCTTCAAATCAGGTAACAGTACAGAAGGAGTAATAAATCAGTGGTACCATTTGAAACATGCATTGTTAAACAAGTGTGCAAGTCTCCACCAGATCAGGACCTTGGATGGTGAAGTGATGATCTAAAGTCTGCTGGAAAATAAAGTGGCACCATAATTTTACAGGCACAAAACGATGGCCTGGTTAATGTAGCAGGTAAAAAGCAAAAGCCTTTGTCAAGATTTTATGATAAATGTTTCAAAAGCTGAGTGTCTTAAAATTTTGCAGATATGAAACACGTACTGTTTCAATGTTTTATAAGACAGAGGGAGCATCTGAAAAAGGAATACATCTGAGATTTACTTACAAATAGGCTACAGAAATAGCTAGTGCTACCCTTGCTGCTGTTAAAATGAAAGCTGATGTAAAAGGATGAAGCTTCTCTGACAGCAATTGTCTAGGTATAGATAAAAAGAAGATAAAAGTGAAAATAAAGAGATGCAGTAAGTTATTTGTAACAGAGCCCCTGAAGTGAACATTCTGATAAAATTCTGTGGACAGTTTTCAGAGGTCAGCATATGAGAGGAGACATCAAATTTCAATCCTGTTAGCATTTTCCTTTCTCAGAACTGTATCAAGTAGATAAACTTGGCTCAGGAATATACTTCTAGAGTCACAGAAAGAACACTTCAAAATTAATATGGGTTAGATCGTTTCTTCACTTAAACCGGCTTAACTCCCAACCCAATACCTGTTTTTCAACAATTGCAGCTGCACCACAGTCAGGCCCTAAACAAGTGCCTTCTGCAGCAGCTTTGCAATCAGCTCAATTTGTAGCTGTGTCTCCCCACACTGATCACAATCACATGTTCTTGACTCTCTCCAGTGCCTCACTAGTGCTCATACCATCATGCACTGAGGCAGATCAGAAGGATGATTTGGTGTACACTAATTTTCAGGGAAGTTAATTTCCAGTCACATTATCTCCCAGGTTTCCACCATGCTTGCAGCCCCAGGAATACAAATCGTGGCACAAGGTCAAAAAGGTGTAGCAGGGACTATTTTGCCTCAACCAAATGTGAAACTGCACTTTCATACAGAAGTTCAGGCCTTGGCTCCCTACAGCATTTGCAATCCTGCTCAGCAAAGCACACCAACTTGAGGCCTCAGTTACTATGGTGATGAGCATGGAATAAATGTTTATATATAATTAGATAAATTCTGCCTTCAAGAAAGCAGTTGTCCTTCTCGCAGGCAGCTACTCGTATTTTTTTTTAACTAAACAGATGTAAAAAAAAGTATTTAAATTTTAAAGCTTAAGAATCGCTATTATTCATCAGCAAGTTAATGATGATTTACATCTATAGCAAGAATTTTAAAAAGCACATGAAAAATTAGTCAATAAGAAACCCATCTCTTCTGAAAACTAAACTGTAAATGCCTTAGAAATGAAGCTAGTGGTTTGTTTTATACATTTTAGGTTTTTGCTTAAGGAAAACAGGAATGATTAATAAAACTATCTTGTTGTTTAACAAAGCTTAAGAAATAATAACTGAATAAAAAAATGAATGTATGAGTCCATTTCTTCTGTGCAATCACTAAACTAAATCAACACTACTTGTAAAATATAAGCAGTATGTCCTAGCCCTAAGCTTACTGTAAAAGCAATATGCTGATATAAACAAGTTAATTTAGTTGCCATGCTTAGTCCAGAAACTCACGAGTAGCTGACTTCCTTTTTCAAAAGATTATGAATCAGCAGTTACTGTAGAACCATCTGCCACAAAGATGAATAGTCTGTTCAGGGTTTTGGGGAACCCTTTGCCACAACATTTACATATAACTTGGGCTTTTTTTTTATTAAGAAAATCCAGTTTTAAAATGTGAGCACTAGCCAAATTCCTTAGGATCTAAAACTGCTTTAAATTTAAGGAATACTAAATTCACAGTAGACAAGATGATTTCTTAGGATCCATAACTACAAAAACTAATGGCAAAACTTAACCAAACACTGAATTCTTCCCTGAAGAAAACCAAATAATTGCCAAAATGCAGCTCAAGCATTGCCAGCTGGTGAGCTGCCTCATTCTTCCCACTATGATTCCATCTGTTGCTAGCTCTTCCCTGTCCACGTGCACTACACTCCCTCCAACTCTCAGCCTGACCCAGATCCAGCATGGGTCTCAAGTCTGATAATGAAATCCAGTTTAACCCACCCAATGGGCATCAATAACTACACTGATGGTTAGAGGTGGTGCTTTGGTGACAGTGGCCAGGTAAAGAGGCTCCTACTCCCAGCCACTTATTACAGCTCTTTCCTTTCACTGAAATTTTTCTCCCTTCTCCAGAGTCTTCCAACATAACTACATATGTGTTCTCTCCCCAGCACAACTGTTGGAGTAATTAACTTTAGAAAAATGTCAACTACATGAAGCATTTATGCTAAGAGGGATAATGTTTTAAGAGCTGAGTTAGGAAGCAGCCACATGCAGGTTCGTGCAAGTAGATCATATGTGGGAAACATCCAGTGAGAAGGGGAAAAAAACAATGGGATATTCTCTTTACCTGCAGCATGGCAGAAGCCAAGGTACACACCTGATAGCTACTCACACTATAACCTAATAGTAAAGAATAGTGACATCTTAACCCTAATAAAATCATTGAATAACATTTAGTTACCCTTTACATTTTAGGCTCTAAGTTCCTCCAAGGCAAAGACTTTCTTCAGTGTCCTGCACTTGTTGATACACAGAGATAAAAGGAAGATGTACAGCTGATCATGAAGAAGCAGAGTGTAATTTTGACTTACTCTAAGAATAGGCCAAACGCCTTCCTCCAGTTTGCATGCAAATTTATTACTGAAGAGAATGCAGGTATTTGAGTGAAGAAACTCGACTTAGAATCTAGCTGTCTCTTCAGGGACTATCCAAATTTAAAACACACCTCAAACATCAAGGTTTACAGCTTTAGCATCTTCTAGCAAAGGATTTTTAAGTGACAAAGAGTTACATATTTATAGAAGAGATCTTTGTTTCAATTAAGTGTTTAGCTGTAGCTGCAGGAAGCGGTATGTTATTGCAAAAGGCAGTAACTAGATAATTAGGTCAAACTAAATGTCCTTTTTTTCCTTAAAAAGCATGTATTGCTATAAATTCACAAAACATTCATTTACATTTACAAGATAATCCATATCAAGGAACCAAACATCCCCAAACACACACACACAAGCTACCAGTTGTGCTGAGAGCCAAGTGAATTGCTTATTGTACAGCTAAGCAAGTTCAAAGTGGATTTTCTTATTAATACCTTTAATATTTTGAGTTGTTTTCCAACTTTTAGGGTACACAGTCTTAGAGATCCTGTTTTCATTTAAACATGAAAGAGTAAAGAGTTGAGTATCTTACTGATATCATCTCGAATTTAGACTGTAACAGCAACACAAAGAAAATATGCAGCTTTTAAGATTTGTCCCCCTTTTAATACCTGAAATTTTATTGGTGAGCTATTCTATCTCTTTTATGCAGATTTTTGCAGATACAAAAATTCACCTAACACTGTTGATATTACATTTTGAAACTTCTGTAAAGTCAGGAAGAATCCTGGGATTCTTTCTTCATTTTTCCTCTACAAAAAAGTATTGAGGCTGGACATGACAAGCAGTGTTGGAATTACTATATTTGAATATCATGTACTTTTTAGTAGGTAATTATGGGTTATACTATGTAAATATCAATGCACATATACATACCCTATGCATTTGTGTAAGAATTTCTGAATCATCCACATAGCAGTGCTATTGCCTTTCAAAGAGGACATTTCAAAAGAGGCCTTAGAGTTTCCATGTCCATCCGAGATACTTAATGTGTAAGGTCACACAGCAAATGAATGACCAATTTGGTGTTAAAAATCCTCTATTTAAACTCAGTGGTGAAAATGGAGTATTGGTGGAGATGCTCCCAATGTGACATCCAGAAAAGCATGAACATTAGAAAACTTGTCTTAGAGATTAGAGTTATTACTTATCCACATCACTGATGTTTAAGTGATTGATGTGTTCACAGTTGTAGCAAAGAATCACTGATCCTGATCAAGATTTGGCATTCCCAACTCCACAGGAAACCTAGTACTCAAGTGCTTAGTAATGCCATTAGACAAAACAGAAATAACAGGGTGTAAGCTAAATCTTATGCAGATAAGAATGTCTGGACCTGTTCTGTGGCCTTCATCACCACAAGAGCAGGCAGGAGCACATTAGTTTGATCAAAGTGTGGTTCCTGAACAGGACCACACGTCATGTGGGGACATTAAGGATGCTGAAGAGACTATACATTAGCTCTAAGGGAGTGGGCAAGAGGGGTTGGCCACAGCAACAGCTTTTCACTGGTCTGCTCAGGGATTCAGCATGCTTCCAGCTCAGTTTCACTGTTCAGTGAAACTAGACAATGCTTGGGAAACTATTTTTATATCTTAGTGGAAGTTATCTGCAGAGCTACCCCAACCCAAAATCTCTCGAAACGTAACTATCCACAAACTGGCATGAGATACATAGGAGAAGACTCAAAGCTGGCTGCTCATGAATGGAGATCTTGAGCAAACTACTTAAACTGGCTACTATGATACCAAGAACTGAGTATTTTAAGCTTTCTCATGTTCTACAGCAAACATCTACAGATGTATTCATTCAGTCAGAATGAACATCTTCATATTCAGAACAAGATAATCAACCATCTTCAATAACAAATTAACCATTTGAGCAGTGAAATGTGCACTGAACATTACTAAAATACCAATAAACTAAAGGACTTGCACTAAGAGATGAGTTCTTCCTTAATGATTATACAACCTAGATAATTAATTGAACACTGTACAAACAAGATACACTCTTAAAACTGGAGTTACAGTACTGCAAGTTCTTTTTCTCTGGGTTGTTTGGGGGGTTTTGTGGATTTTTTGTGGTTTTTTTTCTTTTAATTCTTATGCACGTTTCACTCCACATTAGCATCAATTAAAAGGTGATATAGTCCCTGGTTAAGTTGCATTCCAGTTAAAGAATTCCCAAGAATACAGTGCTTTATCTACAGATCCTGAGCACTTTAGAAAATTCCAGCCCTAACTGCTTCAATGAAGGATGTTTTTTATCTTAGTACTACAAGCCTTACTGGCTTTAGACCTTCTCTGATCGTTTTTTAGCACCTTCAGGGGCCTTAACAGGGAGCAGCATTTCCTCTTTAAAAAGTCCATTTGCAGGGTCACTCAGACTTTGCAGAAATCGTGAGGCTCTGAAAGCAACACAGCTCAGATCTGGGGAAGCTTTTTGGTTTATTTTATTTTTAAAACACTGCTTACTCCACTCAACTGTTTCAAAGGCTCTGACCTCCCAGGGTCTGCAACAGTTCTAGGCTATATCCAAAGGCTTTTGAGCACTGAAAACCAGGTTATACTGAAAACTATTTCCCTGGAGAATTAATCTAAAATATGCTCTATTTATTGCACTCAGAACAGCAGTGCTTAAAAAAAACCCTAACAGCCCACACAAGAAGGGCTGCAGGTTGTTCACCGTGAAAGGTAGATCTCCATTTACATGTGTGAGACAAAAAGGAAGCCTCCACAACACCAGACAAATTCTCTCACTGTACCAGATGTAGGTACATCTGGAGTGCTACTGATACAGACTGACCTGGTCAGCAGATGGAGAAAGGGGTTCACTGCCAAGAGGATTACAGACAAACTCCTCCTTCACTCTAACAGCAGCCCTTCTCCCCTCACCCTAAGCTAAATCCAGTAGTAGTATAATCCATCTCAGCCCCAACCCTAAGCTAAATCCAGTAGTAACTAACTGCCACTGCATTTGATCAGCAGAAGTCTGGGTATGTATTCCCTGGTCCTGAGGCATTAATTAGTCCCTTCCATCCCAAGGTAGGATTACAGGATGCAGACCTAGGGAATGACAGCTTTCAGCTGAGTGCTCCTGAGGTCTTGCTCAAAGCATTGCTAGAGCTGGACAGGTCGTACCCAACAGGACAAGAGAGTATTGATGGCCTGTGTTTATTGTTTGCTACGTATGGGAAGTAGCATTCTGCCTCACCATGCCACAAGGGTGTTCCTCAGAATGGTTTCTGTTTGCAAGTGGGACAGAATATAAACATTTCCCAGACACATCCTACACTTTTAGCTCTGCTGGTTAGCAACAGGAAGGTAGCAAAATACTCCTGTGAGCACAAGTCAGCCAGAAAACTGCAAATTACGTTGACCAAAAAGCCACTACAGTGTTGTTTATTCTAATCCAAAAATGGTGTGAGCTATAAGAGGAAAAAGACACTGACTGTAACTACACTAAGAAGGTTTGCCAGAGTGGCAGTACTGTGTCATCCACAGGCTGATGTTACCTCTGGAATAGTGGGTCCAGTGGAAATGTATACACCTCAGTAAATCTTTGTCAGTTTTAACCCATGCAGCTGTAGAATTAGTAACATGCTTATTACAACACTGAACAAGTTTCCATATTTTTGGTAATACTGAGATTTACATGCATTACAGAGCTCTCACAGCATTGTGAGGTACAGGTGTGTACCTCACCCCCTGGGCATTAACTCTCCCTGGCAATTTTACCAGCTCTTCCTAACTCTGCAGAAAGGGTCACGTAACAAACTTCAGCTGAATGGGAAAAGACAAAGCTGAAGTTCTTTACATGATAATATGATTTTTTTCTACACAAGTAGGTTCATCTGACTAGTATTATACTGACAACTAATAATCTGCACTCTTCTTTTTTATGTGATACTGTTCTCTTAAACCTCTTTCTCGTTATTTATGCATAAACACATGCACACAAGCCACAAAATGTTCTGTTAATTCCCCACCAGCTGAAAAGTGTTAGAATCACTACTGGTGTTATTCTTCCTGCCACAGTCAAGGCTTACAGAAGTGGGGTTTTGGAAACTCGATTTCACATTGAGGATAGCCTGAAGTATCTCTTGTTGTATGATACAACTAGGTACAGTACATTTGAGAATATTATCATCCAGTGGAAAATTGTTTGGGCTGCAGCAAAATTCCAGTACTGGTGCTGTACAGTACAAAATCTGAGGCTGTTTTCAGTGAGCAAAGCAGGCTGCAAAATAAAAATGCAGTTTTCAGAGAGCAGAATTCTTCCCTATTGACAGAGGAAAGAAAAATAGTACTGTATGACTAAGTCACCGAAAATTTCATGGTATTTACTTAAGAACTTCACTGTCATTATGCATACCTTTTGTCTGCAGGGAGACAGAAGTATTGGGGGGAAGTTTGATATCAAAATAAGAGAAAAATGTCTTTATTCTGACTTTTTCCCTCCGGAAAAGAAAAATCTTTTTTTTTTTTCTTGTGGGAGATTTCTTGTGGGAGAGTTCAGGAACAGCGTGATGGATCAGAAGCTGATATTAAATCTGCTGAAGTTATAAATCCATTTAACACCAGAAAGTAGATGGTACTTTGCCAAATAGGTAGGAGGCAGAAGCATCATGACTTACAGTGTACCACAGTAACAAGATACACCCCATCCCTGGCAAGTGTTTCTTTTAATTAGGCACTCTCCTGCAACACGAGGGCCCAAAGACTTAAATCACTCAAAATCTTCAGATTAAGGCAGATTAACAGCAAGTCCAGTCAAGTCATAATTCCTATAAAGGATTCTTTAACCTCTGTGCAAAACAAGAGCTCCCAGCAGCTGTGGTGACTCCACACACACACACACAAAAGAAAAAAAAGTGGCAATCTGTTACCTGCTCTTTCTCTATGGAAGAAGTGGATGCCAGGAAGCTAAACCTTTTTCTAATTCCTTGACTGACCATACTATGCTACAGGTGCAAAGACCAAGCATTCAGTGACAGAATCTATCCCTTCTGGCATTGGGGTGAAAAGATAAAACCTAGGAAGTTCAAACACTTGGGACTGAGGACCTGAACCTGCTTATGTGAACAGAACACAGAATCCCCATCCAGCAACGTGACAGTAACTTCACTTTCTACTGAAACCTCACCCACCACTAAAGACCTCAGGTGACTTTGTAGCCCTGTGCTGCAGATCTAGAATACCTGAATGCTACCACAGTAAGAAAAAGGCAGGACCCAATATTGATCCAAACACTGACAGGCACAGTTGATGGACCAGGAGCTTTGCACCTTGAGAAAAGAATATCACCAAAAATAGTTTTGCGATGCCTAAAGTAGCAAAACCTGTCATGGCTATAAAAACACAGGCAATATTTTATGTTAGCACCAAATCAGTTCCTTGGAAGTTCTTAGATGCACTTGTGAATTCCTGTGGGAAAAAAACCCAAACCATTCTGCGGCAAACAGACCTGGTTGGCACTGGGGTTATACTCCCTCCTATTTCTCAGACTGAAAGAACACAGGCCTCTCTCTATCTGCACTCCCAAGAGTCTGCATGGAGCTGAGGCCCAGAGCACAGAATCCCACACGCACAGTGCCTACCTCAGTGTGGTCTCATCGCCTCAGCTGAGGCAGCCCTGAATATTTACATCAATACATGTGACCATACTGCATCATGTTTTCCTTGAAAGCTCTAACGAGCTACTTAATTTTTCATACTGCTGACTGCACTGTAAATGAAAACAGATTACATGAGCAATGAGATCACGGCAGTCAAAGCTATGGAAAAATACACATCTAAGATGGATGCAATTCAACATATCATACCACAGACAGCATTTGTTAATGCAATTCTTTTTCTCTTCCACGACAACAAAAGGGGTTAAGAGACACAGAACCTCATATTAAATTCATTCAACTCCCCACAACACACACTGATATGCTAAAAAGTACTCCACATGACAATGTCTATTTTGATTAGTTTTGAAAGACTTGAGTTACTAACTGGTATTCGAAATCTGTCCTCAAGTCAAACTACTAGAGGATCAGCAATCAAGCAATTCCCCACTTTTCTCTCTGCCACAAGGAAAAGAATGAACAAATTAAGACCTTTTGGCATTGTTTCAGTTCAGACTGTTGTTTCACCATTAAATTATCAGTCTACTTTGCTGCCTGAGTCATCACCTTCAGAATTTATACTGGCCCAAACCTGAACCAGTCAACCAACACATGACCAGTGATAAAAGAGTAATTCAAGAGATTGTTTCCACAAGATTGGAGTTACATACATTAATAGCTCATTAACAACCTGTACAGGCCAATCTCTACAGCCCTAATCAGTTACTGCAGGAAGATAAGAACTTCACAAGTCCGACCCGATATGTGTGTATCTCTAGCAGAGTTAAGCAAAATAAATAAGCCTTTGCAAAGGTGGTAGACAAGCACATCAGTGAAAAAAATCAAACGCTGTACTCGTACAGCACTTACCTCCAGCGGTTGCAAGGTCTTTGAGCAGTCAGCCCACAACAGCTCCAGAGAACAAATGTCTTCCAAAAAAAGCAGCCAATTATACCAACCCCAGCTACAGCTGGATGCCATCAGGAAATCTTATGAACTGCTAGGCAAACAAGATCACTGCATGAAATTATTATACAAACAGCAGAGTCTCAAGAAAAATGCAACCTTTTAGGCTCAATCTTTCATGCAAAGTGTTTCCATACATTTGTTCTGCAGAGAGCTATCTAATAACGTGATGATTATAGGCACAGGGTCAAAGACACAGAAAAGCATTTTTATCCCCAGTTTATCCCAGCCAGAACTGGCAGTAAGTCTAGGAAATCAGAAGGCCACTCTTTATAACACAGTTATGAACAAACCAAAAATTTTCATGCAGTGATTTTTAATTTGTGTCTTCAAGTTCTTGGGGGCTGTTAACCAGCACTGAGAGCTGACAGGAAATAAACTTATGATCAGGTCATTTAATTCACACCACTTTGGGTATCAAGATCCATAGATCAGAAGCATTTCCAGCCACTGTGTTGGTAAATGTACATACACTAGAGACAACTATACATCTGCACTTGCTCTAGCAATTTGAAATCCAGCAATCCTCAGTGATGCAAAAAAAGCCAGTGGATAACTAAAACTCACTCTAATAACCTAGAGCTTCACAAAGCTTCTGTGGCCCACAGCGTTCTTCTGGTCTTTCACTTGACCATTTTATTCAGCTGGCTTACTGGATCTGAAAAGTATCATCTCCTTCTCCTCCCAAGTCTTGGCAACTCACAAATATGTGCAAGAAAATAAGCACAGATTCTCTTTGATTTCTTTCAACTGAAAAGACAGATGTAGGAGTATGAGAGATACAATGAGAGGCACATTATCTTTCCAACCATTTGTCAGTTCTAGTCAGCATTGTATCTTTAGATTTGCTTATTATTCTACCTGTTATTACAAATGGTTTTACAGACATTAAGAGTTCAGGACCTACACTAATAGGGCAATTCAAACATGCTGAGAAAGGATAGTTGTCATTTCTCTCTGAAAAGGCTTCCTCTTTTGCTGATAAAATACAGCTTCCCTTACCCACTGTAACTGAAAGCACTTTCCCTGAAAGCCCGTTCATAAAAAGTGGCTTTCCCTTTTCCCTTCTACAGCATAGCAGAAGAATAAGAGTTTATTTTTGCAAAACACTACCAGAGCAGATAAGAACACACACACACATGCTTAAAAAGCATGTATTTTCAATCTTTATTGAACTGTCCCAAGAGTTTACCTGCCTCGCTGGGAAAAGCTGCTTACAGCCTGTTAAAGGTCAGGACAGAAGATTATTTAATTAGGTGGCAGCCCTCACCCTGGGTTAGCAGAGAGGTGAATGCTTCATAAAACTTGCATGCAGCAAGGTTTGTGAGTGAGGGATGCTGATATGAAGACCAGCACAAGGCAAGATAAAGAAGGATACGCTCAGGGGATCAAAGACACATACTATATTAAAAAGCCTCAAACCTTAGAGAACATAAGGCATCACAAATAGCACTTTCAAAGAAACATGCTGTGAAAAGAACTGCAGCTAGAGTCCAGACATAAGCAGGAGCACAGAAACTGTTTTCCAGACATTAGGTCAAGCACTATGCAAGCCACATCATTATGCTTAATAACACTGAAGATCCCTAACAGGTGCAGAGTTTACATACCTGTGTGTTTATCTGTAGCTATATCAGCTTTCAATTACATGGAGATACAGATTTTTTTTTACAGCGAGGGTGGTAAAACACTGCAGCAGGTTGCCCAGAGAGGTGGTGGATGCCCCATCCCTGGGCATATTCAAGGTCAGATTGGACAGGGCCCTGAGCAACCTGATCTGGTTGAAGATGTCCCTGCTCATGGCAGGGGGGTTGGACTAGGTGGCCTTTAAAGGTCCCTCCCAACCCAAATGATTCCATGATTTTATGATCCTACCTGGAATGGCTGTAATTATGCTGCAGATGAGCTGTAGTAATACCAGAAAGTGACAAAACACAGTGTTGTCTGAAACTTACTCTAAAAAAACATTCACACATCGGTATTTGCAAAAATACTGGTCAGAAATACAGGTAACAATGCAAAGTGTTAAATGAAAGTCATGGTTTTCTACAGACTTATCTACACTTTAACAAATGCCATCTTTCATTTTCAACTTCTTTTAGAAGTCAGATGTAAAAAAAAAGCAACTTAGTTACATTCACAAAACAGAAAAGGGAATTAAAACTGAATTAGCTCATCTTTGTACTGTATCTAGCGGTTCAAAACTACTAGCAGTGGCATAACTGCATTACAAGATAAAAATTGTATTTTCTAGAGTTCTTGGCTCTCTCTACTTGGAACTTTAAAAGGTAACAATTATTATATTTCTCATTTTGGTTTATTTTAATCTCCTTACATTATGCAATAGAAATTTTAGCCACATTCAATTTAATTTAGCTGATTTTACTCCAGATTTGCATCTGCTAGATACGGCTGCAATGACAGAGATGTAAGCAGCAGGACTTTACATCAGAATTTCTTTTTCTTTTGAAAATCTCAAGTTATTATTCTTTCGGCTAGAGACCAGTGTCAGTTTTAATACTAGTTTTCAGTGAAGTCTACAAATATTTTATTCCTAGACATCCTATCAACTAGATTTTTTTCCCCCCGAAGAAGAGACATCCTAGCCATCTGTATCTGTTAATTAAAAAAAAAGGCAGCAAATTCCTTCACTGGATCAGACATTTTGTGATGTATAACCTCTCACTGTGGCCAGGCCCAGGTTCTTACCAGCAAGGCCTGTTTTGCTGATCTGTTATTAACTCAAAGCTGACACTCATGCTTTAGTGTTTGTGTTGTTTTCTTCTGGTGCAAATTCCCACCATTCAGTTCCACTCATAACCATCTTCTTCATTTACTTATTTTTGCTAGACTTCTCTGTGCAATCTCGCTGATCCACTTTTGGTTCTTCCTGCTCAAGCTTCCCCCTTGCTGCATATCAGTTTGGGAGCAGAACATTTGTCAGTCATTAACAATTTCTATGAACTGCAAGTTTATTGCTGTGATTTGCTTCAATCTTTTAGATGAGAACAACTTCCATTCTTGAACTCCACGGTCACCCTTCATGTTCCATACGGGAGACTCCCCATTCTCCTGAGCATTTGTGCATCAGCATTGGATAGCAAGATTCCAGGTTTCTCCATGAACTCTTAAGGTAACCTTTGCTAATCTTAGATCAGCTCAGACTCCCACAAATAGGGCAATAGTGACGAGGCAGTTCCTTTTCCAGAGGAAGCTGAAGGAGAGGAACTTAGCATTTTAGCCTGGAAAGCTCATGCTTTAAGCTATGGTCCTAAAAAATTAACCTGGTTTTAAAGCAATAATCCAGTCTTCCCTTCCCCCACAAATTAGCTTGCCATTCACCTTGAACTTGGCAGAATTAATTTGCATTTCCCTGGCAGAGTGTCTAGCTATTGTGAGCCAAATAGCAAATGCCTAAAAAAGAATATCAACATGGTACCGAATCTTCTCTTTGGCAGCACTAACACAACAATATCTTATATGTAATTATTACTTGCACATCACCACTTCATTTGTCATAGTGTTATGCGCTGTGTCATGGTGCTCCAAAATAAACACATTCAGCAGAGCGAGCACAAAAAGGCAAAAAAAAACAAACGCAAAGGGAATGTGAAATCAACCCATCTTTATTCAGTATTTTAATTTACCCTTCACAGAGGTTTTTAAAGGCATCATCTGGCCTACTTAAAACTTTACAATATATCGAGATCACTCCCTGAGGGTCAGCCTTGCTTATGCAAGCAGTTGCACTGCCCTAAATCTTACCTCAAAGGGGTTACTAAGGCTGCATCTTTCATCTGACTTTGCATTCAGCTGTATCAGTCATTTTATTTCACAGCCTATCCAGTGTACAAAGCACTGACTATGGGCAGGAAACCATAAGGATACAGGCATACACATTTAAGAATTAGCTCATCACTACACAATTCCTTTAGTTTTGTATAATTAACTACTAACAGCACTGAAGCACAGTACTCTCAGAATCTGCTGCAAGCCTGGATAGGTTACTGCAATGTAACATTGCAATGAGGCCAGTGAAGGGACTCGAGCACAAGTGCCATGAGGAGAGGCTGAGGGAGCTGGGAGTGTTCAGCCTGGAGAAGAGGAGGCTCAGGGGAGACCTTATCACCCTCTACAACTGCCTGACAGGAGGTTGGAGTCAGGTGGGGGTTGGTCTCTTCTCCCAGGCAAACAGCAACAGGAAAAGAGGGCACAGACTCAAGCTCTGCCAGGGGAGGGTTAGGTTGGATATTAGGAAGAGATTTTTTTACATAGAGAGTAATCAGGCATTGGAATGTGCTGCCCAGGGAGGTGGTGGATTCACCATCCCTGGAGGTTCTCAAGATGAGACTGGATGTGGCACTTAGTGCCATGGTCTAGTAACCACGGTAGGGTTGGACTCAATGATCCTTGAGGTCTCTTTCAACCTGGTTGATTCTATGCTTCTATGATTAAAACTCTGAGGAAAATAACAGCCGGAACACAAGGAGAGAGCTCGCTTCCAAAGGCCTCCCTGGGCCGAGCTCCGTCCCCGCATGGATTTCTCTCCCTTCTGCAGCAGCAGCCGCACACAGCGGGAAGCTCCAGCAGCACAG